>NW_027272477.1:152500-225071 GCF_040938485.1 Diadema antillarum | reverse complement strand
TGATATCTCTTTCATATGTATTTTCATGTTGCATTTCCCCAAAATGTGGGTGATTATCATAGTTTTGTTTTAGAATTAAAGAAGACATCACTTCAAATTTTTATCAATTTCATAAAAAATAGGAGAAAAAAATCCCAGCAGAACAGTGCAAAAATAATCAAAATTGGATAAGAAATAAGAAAGTTATGATATTTTGAAATGTCATTTTTTTAAACACTTTGTGACCAGTCATTGTGAACACTCAAATCAGCAAGTTGATGATGTCATGCTTTCACAATTTCTTATCCATTTCATATACTGAAATGACAAAAATCTCAAATGTCAGCTGTATATAAATATAAACTTGCCTTGAAATCACCCAAAACAAAAAATGAAGCATGTGTTTAACTGATATATTTTTGTATGGGAATATGCTTTAACCTGTAGTAAGCTAAATATTTATTTTTCCACATTTCATATATAACACACATAAAAAAAAACCTGAAACCTGAAGCCTTATCTCAACCAAACCTATACCATCCTTTGAACATAAAGATATAATTACAAAATATTGGATATTTCCTGTATGCTGAAACGAGTGATGATTTCTCTTTGTAGTGCTTGTCCTTGCGTGATGTGGAGCTGGCGTACTAGAGTGGATCTCCTCTTAAACACGGGAAACAACTTCAGGTGGCCGGAGACTACAACGCACAGAACGTCTACTAGTGAGTTGAAAGGCTGGCAAAAAAAGTCAGAGAAAGGTTTTATGATTGTCTTACAATTTACGATTAATTCAATGCTTTGTCCTTTCATGATCGAAGCTCCAGACAATACTGATGTCACAGAAGAAGAGGGCGTAAAGCCTTTCTTGATGGAATCTCCAAACAATACTGATGTCACAGAAGAAGAAGGGCATGAAGAAAATATGACAGAAAATTACACATATCCTCCTTTTCTCTTGAAGAATACATATTGCCTTGACCAGTTTCTGAGATGTGTTTCTGCAAATATTTTCTGCCTCTTTTGGAGGAGTGCGATTCCATGCTCTTTGAATGTCCAAGAAAAATGCTGCTTTTAGGTGTGCATGTGTAAGATTCCCGTTTCAAATTTTCCGTATCATTCTTCCACTATAATGGATTGTTGTAAAGTTTCCTTGTAGAGAGGGCAGCACATGGGATTTACCAAAACTTAGACAAATCTTCCCTTTTGAGCAGATGATCTGATTTTTCTCAAGTGTTCACTGCTTTCACTTCTCTTTCTGCAGTCTCTGAAAATTCCACTGCAGCTCATAATATTAGCTAAGATATTATCTTAGATTGGCTCATATATGCACATGTTTACATACCTATCATGCAATAATGTCGATACAGTGAATTACATCAGTGTTTCAAGGATCGGTGATGTTAATTTTGTACATTCAGTCTATAATCATCTACTGTATATAAAGTGGAATTGTTCTTGCAAGTAAGTTTTTTGCACTTGGCTGGGTAACATTAAATTTTGTGGAATTAAAACATACGAAGATATGACTAGCAAAAAATATATATATATATTTATTGTACTTTTATCTTCACTCTAGTTTCATGTCGCGCCAAGTGCGTGAAAATTTCCACACCATAAAAATTCTATTTTTACAGTCATTCATATCAGAATCTAATTTTGAGTGGTGCAACCAGAGTGTCAAGACAAATCTTTGTCATTATATTGAAACATTCCAATGTTATGGTTTGTAGTTGTTGTTTTGCCCCTTAACATCTGCAGTGACAAACTCAGCATCCCATTGAAATCAATGGTTTGTTGATTTGTGTGTGTGTGTGTGTGTGTGTGTGCATTTTTCTTGAGTACTCCTCCAGCAACATATTCAGCATCCCAATTAATAACAAAATGTGTTACTGCTTTTGGTCCCCCTCATGTTTTGTTTTTGTTTTCTCCCATGATTTCTGCAGTGGCAAGTTCTTCCACCTGGTGTGTCTGATGGACAATGCAGAGTCAATGTTTACCTACTACAACAAGCTTGTACCTTCTGTGAGTAGCCCCCTCTATAGTCCCCACTGAGCACAGTCTGTGCTCCTTTGATCTAGCTCTCAGATGCCTTTTTGGGTATTTGCATATGGGAAATATGATATACGAATCACATGGTACAAAAACTGTCTTTTTTGAAGATATGTTATGGATATATTGTCATGATATTTGCGTGAGGCTCTTTCTGACAAACACATACTTAGTGACAGAACTCGTTGAATAAATAGGCATAGAAATTGAGGGATAGACTAATAGAGGGATAAGATAATTTTTTTTTAAAGATATCCAATTGAATTGAAAAAGAAGAAATGTCCCACTTATAACATTATTCTGGCAAATTCCTATGTATACTCTTAATAGCAATTATGTCTTTGTCATAGGGGAGTTGTGAATGCAAAATATTAAAATAAGAGAATGTGATTTGCACAACATTAGTTATATTCAAACCAATGGGGTAGTTATGAGACAGTGACAGCTTTGTCTCTTCTGATTTGTATATAATAATGCAAATGTAATTTGCATCACAGTTTAGTGAAAACATGGCATACTCAAAGCATTCATAAATGGTACTATTCTATTTGATAAAACTTAAGTCTTTTTCATGCACCAGTAAATCAGTTTGATCATGGGGGGAGTTTCCTCTAGTCTTAACCATAATTTATTTGAGCTCTATTGCAGGCTGATAATTGTTATATCTCTGCCAAACAAAATTTGAAGAGGATGTATAGGACTCTGTTTGTGGTAGGTTGGTTGGGCAGGTGGGCAGTCAGTTGGCCTGTTACAAATTTACAGATCAGACTACTTCTCCAGACTTTAAGCGATACAAAAGAAATTTATCACATGTTTTGAACTCATTGTCAAGTTGTGCAAGACTCAATTTAAAGAGTACTGGAAAGTTCGTTGCTGTGGTATCAGTGCATTACAGCCTCAAATCTGCCCTGCAGAAGACTATGTGTTTGTAAAGTTACTGTTTATTTTTCTTGGCAGTGCATGAGTTTAGAAATATTTTTGGAGCATTTAAAGAGACTACAGTTCTGGTTGAGGTGAGGATTTAGCTTTTAATGTTTTGCAAGATATTCAGAAATCACATTATAAGATGTCAAAGAGCATGCAATTCTAAGGGGTATCAAAAGTTTATTTGATAAAAATCGGTCTTGAAATGGCTGAGATATCCAAAAACAAGGTGAAACAAAGAGATCCTAATAAAAGGTGTGGCCTGTCGCCTTTTATTATTATCACTTTTTTGGATATCTCAGCCATTTGAAAACCAATTTTCATCAAATAAACCTTGAATCCTTCTTAAAATTTCATGCTCTTTCATATTTCATTAGAGGTTTCTCATTATCTCACTTAGGAATGTTATAAACCTGAATCCCCACCTCAACCAGTACTGTACAGTCCCTTTAAGATCACTTTCAGTGGTATTGATGGCTCAGTTTGCTGCATCCAGATCGAAGTCGATATGAAAGTAAAATCAGAGTGACAAGCTTGAATGTGGTTTTTCAACTCGACCCTTGTTTTGACCCCTGGACAGGCGCTGATTCCCAGCACAGTGGTGTACATGGACATGCTGAGGTCGCTGGAGACAGCGTGTGCCTATGACCACATCCCACAAATCTGGGAGGGTGAGTTGATCATATGGTTCTCTCTCTCTCTAGGCTTACCTATGTAGAGCTTTTGAAACACTACCGTATGTCTCCCCCCCCCCCCCCCCCCCCCCAAAAAAAAAAAAAAAAAAAAAAATTACAACGGGACCCTCCGCAATGATAGCTTTAAAGATAATGAAACAATCCAAATACAATTTCAGGGTATGAAACTGTAACTTATTACTTGTATCTTACAGAAAACCCTATCCAGTTTGCTTCAGTGGTTAAAGAGAAATGAGGATTTTTGTAGAACATGTCAGAAATCCCTTCCCTCCAAGTTCTGTCCATCGTGTTCACGCATTAACATGCAGTTCCAAGAGCATCCAAGTGCTAAACTTGGAAGAATCAGACTCATGTCCTGCTTTACAACAATCCCCATTTCTCTGTGACCAGTTAACCAAACTGAATGGAGTTTTCTGCAAAATATAGCTAAGATGTTATATTTTAAGACCCTGAAATAGCATTCAGACTATTTAATCATATTGGAAGTTATCAATACGGAAATCCGATTGTAATTTCTTTTGGACATACTGTACAGAGAAATGAAGATACTGTGTGGGTGTAGTTGGGGTGGGGGGGGGGGGGCAGGGGAGTCCACTGATCTGAGCCTGGAAGACTTGCTGTACAATTAGATTGATAACAAAAGAAACTAGTTTACCATAACAGCAAGCAGAAATCTTGCAAGCTGATTGGCTGTTGGTATGGTACAAATGTAGTTGCTGTCACAATAACCTACTGTAAATGTAACCTTTTGTACAGACAACTCTAAATATGAGATATGTGTGGAAATGTCTAGCCAATGCTTCAGTAGATGTGGTGTTATATGCCTATTGAAAAAAAAAAGCTTCTACTTGAAGTTTGCACCCAAAATTTGATAGAGATTGGCAATCGTAGGAGAGAACTTTGAAAGTTCAGATTCTTCCTCTGTTGAACCTAACTCCATTGGTTTTGTTTGGGTTGTAATTTGCCAGATGAGTCACTGAGTCCAACATCTTGACAATTTCAGGTTACCCAGGTTTTCTTGCATAAATTTAATTTCTTAATCAGTGTCTTTGTATAGAACACAGAGAGATGCATTGTTCTGTGCAAACTTACTCAATTAAAGTGAAGCCTAAGATTCAACACCAGGAAGTCCCCCTCCCTCATCACACACACAATGTTGGTGAGTTTTAAACCTTGCCAACGAACCCTGAGCAATTATGCGTTTTCTACAATTGCCATGACTGAAAGTTTTCGTCATTTCTGAATTCCACCCCGTTTATCCAGACATCTGCATGTACGGCCACAGATACCGGCAGCATGTCCTAGAACTGCTCATCCAGGTGATGGCGACGTCCACTGATGCAAGTTCAGAGGTGTGTAAAGAAGCGGAGAGTGTCCACGTGGAAATAACATGACTATTGTGTTTGCATGATGAGAAAGCAGTTATTTAAAACTACAAAAGAAATGAAGATTTAGTCTAAGCCAGATGAATGATGGGGAAGTGTCCTTTTTAGGAAATAAGTGGGTTTGTTTGTTTGTTATTTTAAAATAGTAAGAATAGTGATGAAGTGTATCCTCTATTGCAGGATATAAAAAGCAGGCCATCAAAAAAGTTTCCACGTAGAAATACAACTGATGATCACACACACCCCATATTAATGCTTTTTGATGTTTGAGCTTTGTAATGTATTGCAAAAACCGTTGATTCCCGGACATGGACATAAAGATATTGTTACCATTATCGCGAGACACGTCATGATGCAAAAATCGACCCAATTTGATTTTGTTTTGAGAACATCGTAAGAGTTTGCCCTGAGCGTTATCAGAGGGAACCTTGTGTGAAGAGAAATTCCAAACTTTTTAACCCCACAATGCAAGGAGCCCCAGTAGGTCTGCAGGATTTGATGCCCTCAGTCATACTCTCTTCACTGTAGATTAAAAAAAAAAAAATTTATTTGTCCCGCGCATCATGTGTGAACGGTGGCAAATGAACCCAAGTTTTACATCGTGATACAAAATCTGTATTAGCACTGATGAATGGCCATGCTGGACCTTTCCTGCACTGGATGTCCATGTTTTGTTTCCTCTATTGTTTATGCTCATATCCTTTGAATCTGAGCAACATATTTGATTAGTAGAATACAATTTTAGTCACACTCACTCCCTCTTTTCTTTTTCATTCTTCAATCTCATCCTCTTTCTCTTTGTCCTTTCTCTCCCTCTAAGTCTGGGTACCGATCCATCCTTCCATCCATCCATATACCATCTATCTATCTATCTATCTATCTATCTATCTATCTATCTATCTATCTATCTATCTATCTATCTACCTACCTACCTACCTGTCTACATCTCTATATCTCTTTCTATCTATCTATTATCTATCTTTCTATTTTTCTATCTATCTATCTACCTCTTTTTTTCTTTCTATGTATCTACATCTCTATCTCTCTTTCTGTCTATATATCTATCTTTTAATCTATCTATCTATCTGTTGATCTATCTCTCTATCCATTTATCTATCTTTCTATCTATCATTCTATCTGCCTATGTATCTATCTATTCTTATTTTATCTATCTATCCATCTCTTTCCAACAGATGAAGTCAAAGTTTTGTTCCATTGCACTAGACATCATTGCAGCCGCTAGAGAATCCAAGAGGAGGGTTGATTCCATCCAGTAAGTAGTCTTAAACCAGAAATAACAATTACACAGACAAAAGAAAAACAAAACAAAACAAATGTAAGCGCTTATACCATCTAGTGGTTTGACTGGCTGTTTGTGTGTTTTTCTTTTACCCATGCAGTTGGGCAATAGGCAGGATGCTAGAGTCTATGCCTGTAATAGTTTTGAGCAAAATTGTGTAATCTTCCTCACCCCTTGTTCTTGCCTACTTCTGCGTGGAGGGGCGTAGATAAGCTTGTTGATGTTGCCTTATTTGGCAAAGATGCCATGACGTAGGGCCCAGCTACCTTGGATGAGGTCCAAACCTACCAAAGGTTCAACTCGATATGTAGGGCAAAGCTGCAAAAATTCTTGAATTCCTGCCAAATGAGTGTTATTGGAGGGGGTGGGGGTGAGGGTTTCTAGGCTGCCAGAGGCTTTGTTTTATGTGTTTTCATATTACAGGGCAAACAAATATTTAGAATTTGTCTAAGGGTAGAGGTCTTCTCTTTGAGAGGGAGGAAAAGAAGCAAAAAGAATACCATAAACTTTTGGTTCTGGAGGAGCGCGGCTGTTTAATTTGGAAGGAGTCCAAACATGTTGACAGCAAACTTTGCGCTGTTTGTACTTGGCCCCCTCTGCACATCTGGGATGGTTCAAGGTTTGGGGAAAAACGTTTGCTTTTGCGCTCCATGCGGGGTGTTTATCCCATTGAATACTGCAGCAGATGTTCAAATTCTTTGCATTCTTTAGGAGAGGTCATTCTGTCGTCAACTTCCTCCACACGTGACCTCTGAGAGAGATCGAGAATCGGAAGATTTCTCGAGAAGTCCCGTGTTTATTCTTGTCAAGTAAACGGCCACCGCACGTTCAAGTCGACTTCAAGAAATGTAGGAAAAGCAAGCAATTCAATGGGGAGAGGTTTCATTATTGTTGGTCATAGAAGAAAGTTATGAAATGTTGCTCAAACTGCTGCAGATTTGGCAGATTTTAGCTCAAACTGCTGTAAATTTGGCCAATTTCATCTGGGGCATAAATTGTTTGAAAACTCTAAAATTGCTTCCTATGACTTTGATTGGAGATTACACTTAGAAACATAGGCATGACCAAACTCTTTTATCATCTCCTTCTAAACCCAAACAAAAGTGTGCTATTAGCATTATTCTTGTAGTCTTTTGCAACCAACCACACGGAGCCAAAAATAGTATTGAGATTTACTGTGTCACATAGAGGTCCATTAACCTGATGAGTTCAAAATATGTAATTTTCTAGGTTTGTTTTTAGTAGTTTCACCCACATGTTTTTTTGTCACTGCTGTTGATTCATGCCTTTGTCGGGGCATATCTTTTGTGTCATAAATATTGAGGTTTTCTGTATTTTGGTTTTTGGGAAGGCAAGGAGGTTGAACATGATAACATGACTGCACAATCTGCCAGAAACACAGGGATTCCTGGCAGCCCAGCGAAGCATGCTTTTTTTCGCCAATTTCCTCTGCTGCATCACTGACCCCATTTTATGTTTGATTGCTCATTGTGAAATCTCACTGGTAATTTGACTTAGAGTAATTTTCTTCTTCTGTTTTCAAGAACAATGGCAATTCATATGTGGATATCATTTTCATCTATGTTTATCCATTTAATTCAAAATACACATGATATGTAGTTTACACATGTGCATACACACATGTATACACTTATGCATACTTTAACAGTTAAACGATTTTGAGGCGCAGACCAAACTAAAGTAGACTGAAATCATCAGAAACATGATATCTGCAGGCCGCACTCTGCTCCTCTCCTTTTCTCTAGAAGCAATTAAAAAAAACCATCAGAGAGCAGACAACATACCAATTGTATACAGTTGCATAGTTTTGTATGGGTTGCCGTCCTTCATTGTTCCTTGTGTGCACAACAAGAAGTTTTAAAAGAAAGATGCTGTGGTCACTTTCTATTGTTGTGTTTTGTTTCCTCGTTAGATTTGGCACTTTGACCATGGACTACCTGGTTAGCATCTGTCTACAGGCCAGAGAACTGGACGCATCATGGTAAGAGTCAATCGTGGGACGGATTAGGGAATGTCGCCACCCGCTGAATTCATATTCAGGTCGTGCGACCCCGTGCTTAGTGTTGTGTGACATGCGCTCAAGTGCAGCAAAATTCATGGCACATGAGCTGAGAGCAATACATATCATGATGTTACTTGGCTGTGTTCAGTATTTCATGGTGGAAGCAGCTACAACCAGCACTCCTACCAAGTCCTGATTCTGCAGAGGGCTTCCGGGAAGAAATACAATTCAATGTTTATTTGATGAAAATTGGTTTTTAAATGGCTGAGATATCCAAAACAGAGCAATCTTTATAAAAGGTGGACCCACCTTTTATTATGATTGCTTTGTTTTACCTTGTTTCTGGATGCGTCAGCCATTCCAAAACCGATTTTCATCAAATAAACTTTGAATTCCTTATAGAATGGTATGCTCTGTACGATTTCATACGTGGTTTCTTCGTATCTATCAAAGAGTTGAAAGCCCATTCCTCATCTCCACCAATGCTATACCATCCCTTTAACAAGTATCTGTCTTAATTGCTTTGTTTGCCTGTTTGTTGGTAATCTGGTGTTGTTGTAGAGAGTTAATATCACACCTTTCTCTTTGTCATTTCAGGGAAGCCTTACAGTTGTTCAAGGAAACCCAGAAGGTCCCGAGGTATGTCTTGCAGCCTCTATCTGCAGATTAATCTCATTTTCTTTGACTTTGTAGTTGGATAGGTTGTAAAGCTAGTTGCTCAATGCTTTGCGTGAACTAACAACTTTTTAATTGTCATGAAAGTTGTATTATCTGTGATTTGATATCAAAACAGTTGACTTCAGTAACTGATATCCCATTATCTTTTTTTTTTTAAATCTCATTGTTGCCATCAACCTAGTCATTATTAGCCTTTGTTGATTCATCTAATCAGAAAACTAGCGTGGTGTCAACCCCTAACATGTGACTAGCATATACATATATGTATATATATATATATTTTTTTTTTTTTTTTTTTGGCCTCCTACTGAGTGCTATGTGCATGTTTACATGTTTTATACTGTATTGTACACAAAGCTGATAACATTGTTGAGTTAATAATCCCCAGCTACTCTGGCTCTACCCATTTGCTAGTTCAATCTTCTTGCTGGGAGTGAAGCACAGTTATGAATCATGAAGCCACCATATAAAATCAGGCGCTGCGGGATTAGCACCTTGGCCCCCTGCTGAAAACTCGATGGGTGAATTGAGGGTTGATAGATCGAGTCCTCTGCCCTAAACTCCGCATCAACTTTGAAGCTTAAACAAGGGTTACAGATTTTCTTGGTAGTACCCAAGGGCAGCATTATGTTGTTAATGTTTGCATAAATTTCGTCGAGGGTGGCTACGCTTGTAAATCATTGTATCAAGAAAACTCAGAAATCAAAAAATCAAATTTATGTCAGCAAACTGGCAGCGGGGGTGGCTCAGCTTATATGTCACCTATCTAGGCAACCCTAAAATTCTTGTTTCTGGTATAACCTTTTGCTGTTGACATCTTCGCATTAGAATGATTGTTCCATTGTATCTATATACATTATTAATGTCTAGGACATGATGTGATATGGCAGTCTTTTATCATTTTTATACTACATGATGATGATGATGATGATGATGACAACGACGGCGATGATGATGATTATTATCATTATCATCGTTGGTATTGTTTTTATGATGTCAGAACTTGTAGAAGTAGTAGTCGTGTGAAGTTATTATTACTCGCCTTTTAACTTCCCTTCTTTTAATGTTGCCAATTTTCACAGCCTTGCTGTTCTCGAGGACTTCTTGCAAATTTGTGTGGATGAGCAGGAAGTGACAAAAGCTCTGGTAAGGGTCACACTTGCAAGATTTTTTTTTTTTTAAACTGTAGATATATTACAATTATCTTGCAGGGAAGGCATCAGTTTTTCAGAGTGGATGTCTTGTCATTGTTCCAAAGGCAAGATTGTTGTATTCAGGTAAGTTCTTAACATACAATGTATCAAGTCACTTGTTTAGGTTTTCGTTGCAATCCAAATCTATCAGACTGTAGTGAGGTGATGTTTGAAAATGCTTAATGTATTGGTGAACTCCAACCCAGTTAAATTCTATCTCTCCTTCTCCTTCTTCTTCTTCTTCTTCTTTTTCTTCTTCTGCTTTGTCTTCCCTTAAAGTGCAGACTCCACCGTTGAAGTGTAATAGCCATAATGCATGATTCAAAGGCTGTATATATATGGTTTATTTTGCTCAGATGTTGTATTGATAGCTGTTGCCTACCTAGACACGGCAAGGTACCGAATTGATTTTCCGGTGTGGGTGTCAGTCGGCTCCGGAGCAATCATTAAGGAGAGCTCTTTATTGAACACACCCTGTGACAGAAAGGTCATATAATCCCATCTATGAGCACTTACTTGCACTCGTATTTGGTCATTAGGAGTGAAGCAGTTCTGATTTATTCATTATTCCTTTCATTCATTTGAGGGTGATGCCTGAGGCTATTTTTTTTTTCAATCAATAATGCACATTGTGCTTGTAACTGGGACAAGAGCAATAAACTAAATGGAATTCCTCAGTCACATAAGGTTGTCTAACACACAGCACGGAAATAATAAGCCAGTTCGGAGTTCCACTTTGGGCATGAGCAAAGCGTGAGCATGATGATGATGATAATAATAATAGTAATAGTAATAGTAATAGTAATAGTAATAGTAATAATAATAGTAATAGTAATAGTAATAGTAATAAGATAATAATATGATATGATAATAATAATAATAATGATAATGATAATGATGATGATGATGATGATGATGATGATGATGATAATAATAATAATAATGATAATAATAATAACAATAATTAATAATAATAATGATGATGATGATAATAATAATAATAATAATAATAATCAGAAATTAAAAATTGATGATAATAATAATAATAATGATATATGAGACTTATAAGGTGCCAGATCCGTCTAATACAGGTGTTGTAGTTAGATGCTTGAGGTGCAGTCATGTGCAAGATTGTACATTTACGTGCAGGTACATAAGAGAAAGAAAACGACAAAGTGAAACAGTACAGGACATATGTACAAATAATGATTATCAATTATTGTAAGCCACATTAAACAAAGTAAGTCCTGAGATTATTCTTAAATACTCCAACAGAGTTACTATTCTTAATAAACTGAGGGAGTGAGTTCGATGGAGAAAAAAACAAACATATCTGGCCATTACCGTATTTCAGCTAGGAATGTCTGGTGGTAATGTAAGAGGTAGTAATGATTATGACAAGTACTTGTGTTAACATGATAGTAGGAATGTGTAAAAGTGAAGGTCAAAGGTCACTGCACTTTAAGAAAATGGCATTTCCAGCCTTAACTTTAGGCTAGGACTTTCCAGTAAACAATGTAAGATCATCGGGCAAGGACAGAAGTAAAGAACAATTACTGTTGTATGCTTAATAGTGTGATTAACCCGTTGAGGATGAGTCCCGAGTATACTCGCGCAAATGTCCGTTGGAAATGCGTGTTGTAGTGAAATCAGCCTGTCCTCAATGGGTTAATGGTTAGAGTGGTGACGGTCAGTGGTTATGGTCAGACTGCCAAACTTTGCTCTTATGTTTGTGGATAGTAAAGCTGAGAAATGTTTCATCGCATCACAACTAAAGCATATGTTCAAGTAATCTTTGATGGAGGATTTCATTGTAATGAGTTACTGTATAAGCTGTTATTTTTACGAGGGTTTAATTTTCGCGAATCACGGTTTGATCGCGAATTTAGCAACACATGAAAATGTTGCCATGCGCTAGATTAATAATGCATTAATTGATAGCGTCGGTGTCAATTTGCGAAAACAACATCTCGCAAAAATGGCTGTGACCTTTGCATTCGCGAAAATAACCGCTTATACAGTATAACGTCCCAATGATATTGATGCTAGGAGTCAAATTTCCAAGTTAAAGACAAATATTAATCTGTTTGTGAGCTGGCTCGAGAAATGTTAAAAAGGATGTGGGCAGACTTTGATGTACTAAAAGGACGGCATAGGCCCGGCAGTGCTTTCAGTTAATTTTCCTTTTTGACATTTTTTTCCTCAGTGACATTAAAGGTCCTGTTTACCTTTGGGAGCAGTGATTTAAAAAATGTTCAAGATATCACATTTGATGCATATGAGTAGGTCTGTTATATCACAAAACATCCTACCATATACAATTTTTGCAATAAAGCCTAAAATATACGGAGATTTTAGTGTTTTTATGCCTCCGCCAACGAAGTGGCCGGAGGCAGTATGTTTTCGGGTCGTCCGTCCCGTTTTGTTTTTGTCGATATCTCAAGAACCGTGTGGTGGTTTTACATCAAACTTGGTATGAGGGTATATCCTGGGGGGATGATACTTTGTTTGGATTTTAGGGTCACGGGGTCAAAGGTCAAAGGTCACAGGTTATTTTGTGAAAAAAAAGGTTGAAAATTCATGTTTTTCTCCATATCTCGCAAATGGTTCAAGGTATCTTCATGGAACTTAGTATATATGCTTGTTCCAATGGGCAGTGATTATCTAGGGAAGTTGGGGTCTTGGTTCAAAGGTCAGGGGGTCAAAGGTCAAGGTCAACTCCTCAAAATATCACTACTTTCCTTATATTTATGCAATGCCTGAAGGTTTTTTTTTTGACTTGATGTATGCATGTATTACCCGATATATATTCTGTGGGAAGTTTCTTGCCAAAAGGTCAAAAGGTCAAAGGTCAAGTGAAAGTGTTGAATTGCACTTTTTCCTCCATATCTCAAAAGTAAGTCAAGGTATCATCATGAAACTTGTACATATTTATGCATGTTCAACCTAACAGTGATTCTCTTTGGAACTGTAAGGTCAAAGGTCAAAGGCCAGGTTTAGATAATGCTATTTTCTCATTTGATACTGAAATTATACTTTTTCTCAGTACCTTGAAAATTACTCAATGCATAAACTTATAAAAAGGGTCAAAAGTCAAGTAAAAATCATCAGTTCCCCAAATACCTGCACTCTGACATTTTAATCATTCATCCAATTGAACCTAGTTCTAGGAAAGTGAACATTCAGCACATTTGTGGCAAACCTGTCATTTTAATATTTTGCCAATTGTGTGAAACTGTCATCACACATTGTCAAGACATTGTACTATAGACCTATTAGGAGAACTATGCATTATGGCGGAGGCATATCAGTCACCGTAGCGATATATCTAGTTCTCAATAAATCATAACTGTAGACAGTTTAGTCGGGAAGCATTTTTATTAAAGCTATTGTTCACATTTTGTGTATTTAACAATACTTAACATCAATTTTACTGATTCAAATTTTTACCCGGGTTGTTTCTATCACTAACTCACATTTTAGAACTATTTTAAAGCACTGATGCTGGGTGTTTGTTTCATCTGCAAATGGTAAATTTATGCCTTTAAGAATAGTTCATTATGTTCGTCATAAAGAAGATGTCGTTGGATCAAGGAGAGACAAAGCCTTACACCTAAATAAGTTCTAAGGAGGCGTGGAGCCATACATCATTCTTGTCCTTGTTATCTCTCATCGTTGGTTTCGTTAATTTGCTTGTTTGTAACTATTTTCAATTCTGCTTGATACCTTCATCATCCCCTCATTAAAGGAAGATGAGCAAAATGCGTGCTCGTTTCCTTTTGCCCTGCCTTGTTGACGTCCGCACTAAGCTGGACGAAAATCTCGGCCATACATCACGCGCCTAATTCTCCCCGTGACCAGACCCCAATCACGCGCGGTGCATTGGATGCTCGGCTTATCTGGCCAGTGGAGAAATCAGAAAAATTAGGAAATCTTCTCAGAGACCGTGATGAGAAAATGCATCTCGTGTTGTTATTGTTGAGTTGTTGTTGCATCCTTGGCTTCAACGGATGACCACAATTAGAGGGGGAAATCCCTGCCATTCATCATGCTGCTACTTTTCTCTCTGCCCTAGCACGTCAGTGCCTCACCGCAGATACTTTTTGCTTCGGAAATGGAGAGATTTGTGGAGATGAGAGAATTATTCCTATTTTATTTGTGTGAGAGAGAGAGAGAGAGAGGTTGTGAAAAGAGATAATAGTGACCCCCTTTTCTCTCTCTCTTCTCAGGCGTGTCTGCAGATGGGTGTTGTGAGTGGATTGACCGGCGCACTGGGGATGGCCGACAAGATAAAGGCAGAGTTTACACTCAGCACCGAGCAGAGGTAAGCAGTCCACACAATCCTGTCCTCATCAGCTGGACACCATTTTCTAGATGGGTATTTTCACGGGAAAAGGGTACATTTCAGGGATGTCAGGTTGTTTTCTGTTTCCTGTGTACATTACTCTCCAATACAATACAATCTTTATAATAGAACACTTTAATGAGAGATTACTTTGCCCCAAAATTGCTTCACAGACGCAATCTATTCAGAATTTTTGCCACAAAGGAGATTTTGAGGGTAACGTAGGTAACACTACAGACATCTACTGAATGTACTAACATATGAAGGTCAAATAATAAATGTTCATAAAAAATATGTTGTTTTTCAACTGAATAGCCTAATATTGATTTGAAAAGATTATAACTTCACTAAAATCCTGTTGAATGCTGTGTTTTATACCCATTCTAGACTTAGTTGGGAATGTACGTAACATGGACAGACAAAACTTTCGCATTTTTGTCCTTCCAGTGTTACGTTACCTCAAAAATTTTTGTTTTGGCCAAAATTCTAATAGACTGCTTCTTTGAAGAAACTTTGGGGCAAAATTATATTTCATAAAAGTGTTCTTAAAGATTGTATAGTATTGGGGGTTAGTGCACATTGGAAATAGAAAATAACCTGATATCCCTGAAGTGTACCTTTCTACTTTGGAAATGCAGAAATACCACCCAGAGCAAAAACAAGATCATCTGTTTTCCACAGGTGACTTCTTTTCTTTTCTCTCTCCATCCTTCTCTCTCTTTCTCTCTATCACTCTCTTTTTTCAGTAACCGCATTCACTGGTGTTCTTTTTTTTTTGCATTGCAAAACAGACCGCACAGCTATATTTAAACTCCTATTTTATAAAAGATATTCTACATGAATATCATGTTTGGTGGTCTACCAAATGCAGCATAGTGTATCGTACGAATGTAGAAGCTTCGTGAGTGATGTAAAAAAAAAAGTAATACTAATTCTAGGAAGCAGAGCTGCTTAGCAGGAAAAGAGAAATTTGATATCTTTCAGCTCTAATCCCACACTCTAAATACTCTTATAATTTGGCAAACTTTCAACAGTTTGTATTGTAGTCAGTTCACGTACAGCTCATATTGAAATGAAAGTACACTTACAATAATATTCAGGGATGATCTCAAATACTTTTGTCATGACAGATGCTTTGTCACGACAAATGTTGGTATGGAGTGTAAAGGGATGGTACAGTTTTGGTTTAGATTGGGCTGCAGGTTTCCAAATTTGTGTTTGTGTTTGTGTTTATGAGATAATGAGAAACCTCTTGGGAAGTATGATAGAACATGTAATTTTTATTTAACGTCCCAAGGACGTTATACTGGGAGTCCACTGTACTGTAGGTCTGTTTGGAGAATAATGCGATATGGTGGAGGCTTACCAGTCGCCATCAGTAACATTTCTAGTTTGTGGGGTTTTGTGTTCATGTGTGTTTCTCTGCGCTTTTTTTTTTAAAGGAAACATCTGGAGGACATTGTGATGGAAGAGGAGATGCTGTCGGGTCAAAGTTCAGTGCTCTAGGCGGCGGCATGGGGGCACCTGTTGGCCCCCGCCTGTATCTCTCCCCCCTGAGCCCCTCCTGCCCTACGCGTCGCCCAGGCCTGCCTTTCTTCCTCTGGGACTTGATGTGACGTGACACCTAAAGCTGGCAGCAGTCATACTGACTTTGACGAAGGGTTGCTGCATCTCTGCAGCCCCATCATGTGTGAAGAGCAACGGGAGCTTAACTTCTCAACAGTTTTGAGAAGAGAAGGAATTTAAAGTATATATGTGACCCTGCATCACAAAACCAACAAAAAGTCACCAGACATGGATTTTTAGTTGAGGGCAGATATTAAAAGAGCAGATTCTAAGCTTTAAAATGATGTACAACTCAATTGAAATGGTTTCTCCTGACCTATCTACATATTGGAAAGAAAGCACACACTTTGGAAAGGTGTGAACTGAGAAAAGAGGCTCTGAAGTAAAGGGTCTATTCAAGCGCTTAATCTTTCAACACACTTTCCAATTCTTTTTATGACCCCAAACTTAAGAATAATGGAGACGAAGAATAGCTTTTTCAGAAAGTATGAAAACTCAAGATTGACTCGGCTGACCTGTTTCATCTTTTTGAGATCCTCACGCAAAATCGAGGGCTGCGACTTTTTGTTCGTTTTGTGATGCACGGTCACATATTATATATATGTGTTCTATGATTCTCTCACTTCCAACTGGAACGCTGAGGTCTGCAGCAAGAAGATGAACAAACTCTTTCTGAGTCTTCAGGAGATCCTTCTGAAAATACACCACTCTTGCAAGCTCCCAACCTACAATTAGAGACTCTACAAGAGTCAAGGTGTACCATCATAACTTCACCTAATTTGCATTTGTAGTTGTGACCAGCAATCGTACTTGTTGAAAACATATGCAATTTTAAAACTCTATGACTTGATATGCTGTTTGATTGTAGAAGATTTTCCCTCCTCTGTTTGTTTTGATTTCGCTCTTTGTGCCCATACCAAGATTAATAATAAAAATGAAGAGAATTTTGCCAAGATGGTAGATTTCAACTGGTCCACATGAATCTTTGCATTTTGATAATGCATTATTACATCAGTCGTTTTCTGTGAAACAATTGTACTACTGTATACGCTATAATTTTCGCGTACATAAATTTTGCCATACCAAGATTAATAATAAAAATGAAGAGAATTTTGCCAAGATGGTAGATTTCAACTGGTCCACATGAATCTTTGCATTTTGATAATGCATTATTACATCAGTCGTTTTCTGTGAAACAATTGTACTACTGTATACGCTATAATTTTCGCGTACATAAATTTTGCCATACCAAGATTAATAATAAAAATGAAGAGAATTTTGCCAAGATGGTAGATTTCAACTGGTCCACATGAATCTTTGCATTTTGATAATGCATTATTACATCAGTCGTTTTCTGTGAAACAATTGTACTACTGTATACGCTATAATTTTCGCGTACATAAATTTTGCCAAGATGGTAGATTTCAACTGGTCCACATGAATCTTTGCATTTTGATAATGCATTATTACATCAGTCGTTTTCTGTGAAACAATTGTACTACTGTATACGCTATAATTTTCGCGTACGTAAATTTTCGCGAATTGTCGCTGTCACACATTTTCGCGAGTGGTTAAATTTGCAATTGAGGGACCAGAGAAAATATGAAGTAGCAAAGAAAGTGTGAATTTTCAACTTACTAGCAAATAAGAATGATACTAGTTATACACTGCATGAAAAAAAATTACCAAACTCTGCGAACTAGTAAGTTAGAATTCAACATTTTTGAAGTGGTTAAGTCGATTGCGTTAGACTTCTGACGAGTGGTCCCCTTGCGATAATGGATTGGCTCTCTAGTACAGTATTCGTAAGTAGACATGGACGTGTGCGTGCTATACATGTATGTACGTAAACAAGCATAGCCAGTACACTGTATGGTCTGTTTGGTAAGCCATGACATGGTATACTAGTACTGAAATGTTCGTATAATCAAGGCAAGGGAATCATTTTGGAAGGTAATATTTTCGCGTGTTGTTAATTTTGCGAATAGCTCACGACTCGCGAAATTCGCGAAAATAAAACCCCCGCGAAATATATAGCGTATACAGTAACTTTTAAGATATACAGTGGACTCCCATTATAACGAAGTCCTCTTGACCGGCAATTTTCTTTCGTTTATATCGAAGTTTCGTTATAAGCAAACAAATAAACAATGAAGAACAAAGAGCGGATAATTTTGCGGCCTGAATTTTTACTTCATTGTAACCGCAATTTCGTGATAACTGTGTTCGTTATAACAGGAGTGCACTGTAAATGAATAATATGATAAGAGGTAATTATCAGTGATATGAATGATTTATCTGAAATGCTTTATGACATCATTGTTATTGTTTCTAATGCGCATCTGACTTGAAACATTCTTTTTTTTTTTGTCATGAAAACTGAAGTTAATCTGTGAGTGTCAAACTTCCTATGAATTATTTGTTGGACTTCAATTACATCTCTTGCAGGTTCAATTCACTCCCATGATAACAAACACTGTTATGTCAAAATTTCATTTCAACGCAGTAAAAATTCGGGTCCCAAAATTGTCATATATATATATATCTTCATATATTTCATTTGTTCTTCTGTAACAAATTTTCAATATAACGAAAGAAAGCTGCCTCTCCAAAGGACTTCATAATCATAGAAGTCTCCTACGCATTGCAATCATAAAGTGACTGAGGCATTATCTCCATATGTCAAGTTCTCAAAGAAGATCTTTAACTCTTTATGTGCCACGTTCACATGTCCGACTCAGTCGACGGCGTGCCAACTTCGCATATTCGGCTCAACAAACAAAGCCGCCGAAACCGATCGATAAATCGCTAATCACTGCTAATCCCGTGGCACAATGAAAACGCTTCTCGTGCTTTTGTTCCTCTCATTATACGGCCTGCATTCTATGTGGTGACTGACTATGAAGCGGTGTTCCCAACTAGATTGTGCAAAAGTCATGCCTTTACAGTAATGTAGCAACTTGTCATTCAAAAGAAAAATTATAAATAGATTCGTCATACAATTTATATCGAAACAAACTATGCCTACTATTATGCCCATCTTAACATAAATTTGTAGAAGTTATGCAAATTGGGAAAACAGAATTCTTTCTCAAAGCATGACAACCTTAGTGTCTCAGGATAACGTGGCACACAGGGGGTTTCCCCCATAGCACATAAAGAGTTAATAGATGAGTGCATTTCCAGTTGAAGACTCCGAGACGGTGTAAAACTTGAGCTGTCACCTAACTCAGTCAGATTGAGCACTCGTGATTGTGGTTGGGCAGGCCGTGCAGATTGCTCGAAGGGATGTTTCACAAAGAATTTAAGTCAATCTTAGATTTTAAGATCAACTTAAGATTATGTTTGGCTTTCTCACAAGAATGAAAATTTTTGAGACTTTTTCGTACAGGCATTTATTAACAAAATAAAGTAAGGGACAATAACAACAAAAAAATCTGTAAATTTTTATTTCAATTTGAAGTGGATTCTGAAAACAGTAGATAAAACTGAAATGAGAAACTAATGGCCTACAATGATTTTAAGTCAATCTTAACTTTAAAGTTCAACTTCATTTCTTTGTGAACTGCTCCTAGGATTTCCTTTCATTATGATATGTGTAATTGTATGAATGGAGTGAATTTTCGATCAGATATTGTCCAAAGGTGACGGACAATTCATCAAACTGCTGTGATTTTTATTGGAGATGTTTTGGTGGGGTTATCTTTCGACGATGGCTGGAAACAGATTTGTGTCTGATTTGCGCGCTGAACAGGTGACTGCATTTGGTGCCAGGGCGTTTGTAGGGCGTGGTAAATTTGTCCCAATATTTTGTAAACTATGATGCTGGTTGCACAAGTATATATGTGTACATGCACACTGCGATGGAGATAAACAGTCTTTTATATGTCAACATGCAAACCTTTTTACTTGTAAAATTCCATATTGAATTTTGTGGCAGGTTGCAGTGCAGAGAGAGAGTTGGGGGAAGGGAGAAGAGAGAGGGAGAGAATTGAAAAATGCTGTTGATGAAAGGTGAAAGTAGAGTATGAAGGGATATTTTATGACTCTCTTTACCCTTGGGTTAGATACATTTCATGGTCAGCTGCATGTATTCCTTATGTTTAGCACTGCAGGGGTACTTTTTGCAGGGATGTAACTCATTTTTCAAGGACATGATACATGTAGGAACCCATTGGGGTATTAAACATACAAACAAACAGACATAAAGATAAGTCCTTGAAAGAAAAGGAAATTACTGTGACTGTTCTTAATCAAGCCTTGTGCTTACAAAAAAAAAAGCTACAAAAGTAGCTGTCTGAAAATTTGGAGGACTGACAATTTTCGTACTGCCAGTGACTGATAGAGTGCAATTTCACACCAGGTTCAAGTTCACTGTAATAAATAAGCAAACAAATATTATGAGAGTAGTATCAACATCTGACCTTAAAAAAAGGGGGAAAAAGTAGGGAATATTACAAGTTTCAAATATTCTTATCAGACGATGGGGGGGGGGGGGGGGGGAGGTGCTGCAGGACCAGTTATGCATGGGAAGAAATATCATTTTGTTCGTGGTTTTTTTCTTGATCGAAAACATTAAGTTGTAATTACACATATATTTTGTGCAAAAATCAATATGAAGAGTTTTGAAGGGGATTGAAATACAATATGTATGTGTTTGTATATATATATATCGTCGCTGGGGTTACAAGACCTTGTATCTGCAATTTTGGTGAAAATGACTTTTTTGGATTAATGGTCAAATAATGGGTTAAGTGATGTCCTGTCCAAATCCCAACTGTCTTACTCCAAAAATGAAGCCACCACAGCATGTCAAAGGAAAGGCTATCCCATTCGCCACAGTACTTTGGCCGCCATGTTTTTTTGGCTCTCCTGAACATTTGACATTTTGTAGATATGAGGTCTTGTCGCCCCAGCGACGATATATATATATATATATATATATATATATATATATATATATATATATATATATATATATATATATATATACATACATACATACATACATACACACACACATACATATATATATATATATATATATATATATATATATACTAGGTGTTTCAAAAAATATTTCCCACTTTTGATCATTAATAGCTCAAAAACTATTCATCCGATAAAACTGTCATTGATATGAGAAATAGCTGAATAGTGTACAATTTTGTTGGAGGTGATTTGAATGTGAAAGCATAAATCAGTTTCATTAAATCTAAGATTGATTTTGAAATAAGGTTTCAGATTTGGTCAAATTTTAACCCTCTGTGCAAAGATTGAACTTTGCACAGGAACCAATGATGTGTATGTGAGTGTGTGCTGACAATGGCCCTGAACAATGGACATGCCTGAACCACCTGTTGACTAGGCATCAGTCTCGCACTCCTAGGCACGTGAATGCTTAATTAATAATGTGGGGATATGCTAATTATGCAGAGACATCAGCAACGGAGGGGCGCCCCCATGTGGCAGGCACCTCTCTGCTTGCTGTTCACAGGTGAGTTGATGGAAATGAGAACGTCGCAAATTACACAAGAATTTCAGTGCTTAGATGTTATGGTGCTGTATTATCAGTATTGGTAATTGTTATGAAGAGTTTCAGGGGCCAAATAGGCATATTATGTGGAGTGAGAGTGTTTGTCATAATTTACATGAAGCCATTCTATTTGTCTCTGGTTGATGGTGGTTTTGTTCAGTGACACTGAATGCACGGTAACCTATGTATGTACGTACCTGTGTTAAGTCGGTCTACGGACGTGTGTTGTGTGTACGGGCGTATGTAGTTAATTGCGGCTGCCGTAGTCTTGTACGCACGATGTATTCGTAGTGCAGTAGTACAATGCAAGGGCTGCAGGCCTGCGTAGGTTATACGTGACTTACGGTATTGAACAGTGTATTATGTAGCGCTGTGTAACAGTATAGGGCGTTGAGCGTGATCTGTGTACTCTGGTATTACATGGTGTAGTTGTAGTATGGGGCGCCTATAATAGTGTGATAAGGTGTTGAGTTGATGGTTTTTGATGGAAGCTATTGGCCTATACTACATTTTGGTAATGCATTTATGGTGATAGAGTTAAGGAGGATTGAAGTTTAACCGAGGTGTGTAGCGTAGGCACATTATAGGCACGATGTTGCAACGTTTGTAATGCATGTATGGTGAAAGAGATGATAAGAATCAAAGTTGATCAGAAGAGATGTGCAGCGTAGTAAAGGCACAATGTTCTTCAATTAAAGGGTTGTACAGAAATTCAGCCGAGGTTTTAATTAATAGAGGGAACCTTTGTATTGCATTCCTTAATGACTCGTGATGGTTGTATAGGTTGCGGTTATAGTGCTACAGCATAACTTTTGTAGTAGGAGGGTCTCGGTGTAAGAAGTGATGTGAGTTAATTATTTTGTTTAATTATAGGCTACAACGGGCGGGTTAGAGGTGTGTGTACTTAGTGTCGATGGTAACATTTGAGTTATGTAGAGGCTATGGTAAAGAAGGAGTTTGATAGAGGTGTCCCAGATGAGGCATTCTTTCTTTTAGGATTCCAATTGTTGTAGACGTGCATGAATATAATAATTATTGGATTAAGCCAGGGTACATTTGGATATACAGTAGTACCATAATTATATGTCTGACGTATCATATCATATACAAAACTTGTACTTTTTATGTCATGTGATAGTTCTCACAATACATTGCTTGCAGTTCGATCCTTAACGTGGAAGGTTATGAAAGACTCGGTAGTAATGTTGGGACGTATTTTAATACTGTGCCTCCTTTATAGTATTGTATGCGTATGTTTTTGAACAGTTGTGTCTAGTGAAATAACACAATGAGTTTTTAGGTTATATTCAGCTGTTGATGGCAGATGCTTCCATTAGTTATAAGATTATTGTTGATACCCCATTGTGGATTTTTATAGCTACAGAGACAAGAAAACTCACTTGGTATTTGTGTGTTATTATGAATGAGTTGTTTTGGTGTTAAACATGTGCGGATTTGATGATGTGCACATAGTGTTTCATGGGTTCTCCTAAAGTGCATTTTAGGAGCTGTAATTGTGTTATGACTATATTATGAGTCAATAAAAAAGACCTCTCTGCTTGCTGTTCACAGGACTCCTGTCGAGTGTTTGTCTTTATTGACTGCACGACCTCCCACCCGAACCCACGTGCCGTATAACCACATCTCCATCGTATAGACACACATACCCACACACACCGTCTTCACATCAATCCTGTCTTCTCCATCTCTCTCTTTCATTCATCCCCCACATTTCGGCCCACCCCCTACAATAATTCATGTGGATTGCCCTGGGCACTGCTAGTCTGCATTCATGCATGGTAAAGGGTAAAATGCATGCACATGGAAAAAGTAAGCACATGTTTCCATGTGCTTCATTCCAGCTGGCAATCATTTTCAAATTTTGCTTCATATATTACTAAATCTGGGGTATAAATAAGCATAAATGATCTACAGTTCTTCATTTTAATACAACTGTCTACTAATAGTCTGACAAATTTGTCGCTTTTTTGATAAAAAGAGATCATTTTTGGTAAAGAGTTCAGCAGCATTTTTCATTGGGGTGATTTGTTTCACAGTAGATTTAGTTAAGGCTCCATATACTCAAGTGTATACTCTAATTGATTTTCTTTGCTTCCTGTCACCATGTTTAAGACAGAACAGAAGGTATTCATTGTAATTTCATTTTTCAGAAGTAGGGAGAGCACTGTCGCCACTCAACGACAGTATCGACAGGCGTTTGACTTTACACGGATACTGCCAGAGGCTGAATAAAGACTAGTTGTGATAGTGGAATTTCTCATGAATAAATAATGAAGCATTCAAACCCTGGCCATTGTTCAGGACCATTGTCAGGGTGTAAACCACACACTCCCATACACACCCATTGACCCCTGTGCAAAGTGAAAGTTTTGTACAGAGGGTTGAAAATAGAGCAAAACTGGAACCTAACTGTGAAATTAATCATGGATTTCATGAAACTGATTTATGCTTTCATATTTAAACCACCTCCAACAAAATTGTACACTATTCAGCTATCACTCATATCAATGACCATGTTATCTGATATATAGTTTTTGAATTACTAAGAATAAAAAGTGGGAAATGTTTTTTGAAACACCTAGTATATATACATATATTATATGTACACACTCGGCATAAAAAGAAATTAAACACTTTGAACACTTGAAAATCGATGCATCATATACCATATTAAAGGTAATTTAATTGGCTATCAATCTAGTAGGTCAAAATTAAGGGAAACTGTATGAATGAGTGAACACATTTGTTGTTGTTCCCCAAGGCACAAAAGTAAAAACTGCAAAATTTGGCATGCTGTCTTTCACTAGGAAATGCCCGTAAAGATGACTTTGATAACAAAAGACCCGTTTAACACAATGAAAGACATGAATGAAATAGCAAAGTATTTTTTTTTCTCTATCCCTTTATAACCTCAAATCAAAGTGGGAAACTAAGGGGGGGGGGAATAAGAATTTTCTCTCTACTCAAACTTCAAAAAGACAGGGAGTGAGGTCACAAAGATGATTAAATGAACACATTTTCTTTATTTCATTCATATGATTTACTAATATAAAAATTCATGAGACAAATATCAGGACCAAATATTACACGTATTTACAAGTTTCCTAATTTGAGAAATCAATTTAAATTCCTGCCATTTTTTATATTGCTTCTCTCATTTCATTTGAATTTGTATTTGACAGAAGATTCTTTATTTTCCTCCATTATTTTAGCCTTTATTGATCTTTTGTTCTTCAAAGATATTGTAGAGATCATGTTTTTTTTTATTTGCTATTGAATCCGTGTTTTTTTAATTGTGTTAAATTTGTCTTTTGTTTTGTTTTGAAGAGCACTTACATTGTGTGTTTGAATGACAACTTGTTCATTTTTGCAGTTTTCACTTTTGTGTCTTTGAAGAGAAAAGTAAAGGTGTTCACTCATGAGTAAAGTTTTCCTTTTTCTTAACCCAACAGCCTGATAGCCAAGTAAATTACCTTTCATATGGTATGTAAAACATAACTGTTCTAAGCCAAATTCTATGAAAGATATAAACTCTAAAAAGTATTACTTTCTTTTTTGCTGAGTGTATACATACACAGTTACACACTCTGTGTGTAAATGTATATATATATAATATATAGATAGATAATTGTGGATTTGTATCGCGCAGTTATGTATATATATATAATATATAGATAGATAATTGTGGATTTGTATCGCGCAGTTTCTATGAAGCATATATACTCAACTGCGCATAACAATAAGATATAATCAAAGAAAGAAAATTCGATTCATAAGTAACACAATCTAATTCTTAACTGATAATCATACAATATAAAAAAGAATACAATTAAAGGACTAATGATTGCATTGTCATAATTCATAAAAAATATCTGATATCTGGGAACCATGTAGATAATTTACTAAACTGTGACTATGGGAAACTGTCGTGAAAGAGATGTGTTTTAAGGAGATTTTTGAAACTGTTGATTGATGATGTATGTCAGATTGAGGGAGGGAGGTTATTCCAGAGTTTTGGTGTAGCACTAACAAAAGCACGTTCACCTGAGGTAATTTTCGTCTTGCACTGTGGATGACTGAGGAGCATGGTGTTATTTGAGCTACGAAGTCTGTATCTTTTTAAAGACGTGTGTGAAAAATAGTGAAACATGACATATTCCATCATTTTTTCATCATTTTCGTGCTGAATCTTCTTTGATGTCAGCAAACTTATGCTACATCCTTCCTAGGTCATGGGGGGGGGGGGGGAGGAGGAGAGTATTACGATATACCACTCATATTCTGCAAAACTTAAGTGCCCTGTTGACACATTTTGGGCAGAAGCCTGTTTCAAAGCAGAAATTAATGTGTGTAATGGAGCGTGTGTTTGAGGGTCTGGTAATTGTAATAAGATAATCAACAACACAGCAATCAAATTCATTCCACATTTCCATTCACGAAAAGTATAAACAAAAAATAAGGAAGAAAAAACAGCATTAACTTCCTTTTTTTCATATGGTGAAAAGGCCTTTTGGCAAATTTAATGATATACATGGCAATTACACACAATTTCAAATGCAATTCATGTAAAGATCAACGTAAGGAACATATACTATATTCACTATCTGCAATTGCATTGGAAGGTTGCTCAGTGTGCATGCGCAATGCGAGTAGCCCCCGTGAGACTTATGCTCTTGTTTCAGTTGTTAGCGTTCCTTAGCTGGTATAGAGGAAAATAGATTCGAGATGGTAATTTTGAGCTGAGAATGTCACTTGGAGATGTCCCCCCCCCCCCAAAAAAAAAAAGAGAGAAGATAATAATAATAAATAAATAAATAAATGAATAAATAAAAATTTAAATAAATGAATAAATAAATAAATAATTAATTAAAATAAATAAATTTAAGACATTAAAATAAATAAATAAATAAATAAATTGAAATGAATAAATATATAAATGAATAAATAAATAGATGAATAGATAGATAAATAATGATGATATATAGATAATGAAAACATACCAAAATGATTAGTGTTATTTAAGAAATGGACACGTCCCTGTTACAAATAGTAATAAACAAGTTATAAATGCAATCACACAATGCAATTGCAGAGACTGATTTGAAAACTGAATACTAAAAACTGAATAGAAAATTTACATTTTGCCACGTGCAATAATGTGAACACACATCGAAAAGCAAAGATGAAGTGACAGCACTTGATAATTGTTACGCCTCCGCCCCCGAAAGAGTAGCGGAGGTGATCATTTTGTGGGTCGTTTATCCATTATATATCTTTCCCTTTGTACACCCTGGATCTTGGTGACACGATTTACGAAAAATCCCTACATTATTTTTTTTTCTTGATAATAACTGGGTCAGGTATGATACACTTTATTCGAATATGATATGCCCTGGTAAGATTTTGAGTTGTTTTGGGATCTTGCTCAAATTGTTTGTTTTTTTTTTTACCCAGCCATAACTCCAACATGTAATATCCAGGTTTGGACTAAGTAAGATTTCAAATAGTAAAGAAATCAAATATAGAATGACAGTGGTGAGAGATCACGGTCAAAGGTCATACACTGTACGTAGGTTGCTTTGATATAATTAAAAAAAAAAATGAATTGAGCATGATTATGATACAAGTTGTTGTTTTTTTTAATCTGAATTAAAAACCAACAAAAATCAGATCAACACTCCATGTCATATGTTGGCAGTATACTTTGGAGACTATTTCCACAGGATGTAAAAAAAGGTGAACACCCGTAACGCTTTCCGGAAATCATTACGAAAGTATCTGTTATCAAATAACATATAAATGATCCCCTATGAAAACCTGTAAATATGTACATATTACATCGCTTCTGTGAATATTGTAAATATGTTATATTTATTTATATCATTGAAAGGACTGGCCCCGACTAGCCTGCACGCTGTTGCCGGTTCTTTTTGCCAAAACTGTACTTTAACTATTGACTGTTTTGACTATGTTGACGTGTTTGTTTGGTAAATAAATTTCATTTCATTTCATTTCGTGCCATTTCATTTACCATCTATAATGTAGGTAATATGTCGAGTGATATATAATGTAATTGGACAGAAAGAACATACGAAGAGACAAATATACATAATTTGGATGGAATGACCGGATGGAAAGCAAAATGTCAAGGCCACTTATAATTGATCCTTAGCGCAGACTGTCATTTTCTAGCCGTAAATTCAGCTAAGAAACAACGGAACATATTTTGATTTTACGTACAAAACTAAATTATGGAGAATAATTCTTTGATCAAATGTAAAAGTCAACTATTTATAAAGGTTAACTAATACAATCAGTGACCTTAACTTTATACCAATGTTAATGAAGGCCTTACGTGCTTCAGGATATAGCGATTCTATGGTAAAGCAACGTTTTCGACTGTTTCCTGCAGTCAAAATGTTCTTTAGGTAGAGTTTAAAAATTGTACAATTCAACGCATAAATATGAAAGAAATGTAATTTTGTGTTCCAACATTTTGACGCAGTAACAATCATGATATACTGCGAGTACTTAAATATCGTGTGAGGAAATGTCTGCAATGTATCTTCGCTTTGACGAAACGTAGGGGATATGATCATAATAAAGACATGAACTGCATGAATTTTGGTGAATGTCACGCCGGTCGTTAACAAATCAACATTACTTTCTTGCGCTTCTGGAGTTTTTCAGACTTCGTACAAAAAAAAAAGTAATTGTCATTCTTCTACAATATTTAAAAGTTAGTATCAACTCAATTCATGAACATGCTCTCTTAAACGACAGTATTGCGAATTTTTCTTCCGTGGATGAACACTTGGAATGAGCACATAATCCAGAGCAATAATCGAGAAAATCAATAAAATCTGATGTATATAAATTCAGTATGTACTTCTCAAAATAAAAATGAGGAATCTCGATTCACCCCAAAGCAAATGGATGTGATGATCAGAAGTAATTGTTGTTGAACGAAGAAATAATGTGACACAATCAATATAACATCTAAAGGAATAAACAGATAGAAAAGTTAATTGCGATTACTCCACGCTAATGTATGCTATATAATTTCACTGCAAACATCTCGGCAGATTGTGCCGGAGGTAATGTTCTTTATTTCGAAGATTCGTTCTTCCAAAGCACACAAATTTCCTACACCTTGAAGTTCGTTAGTCCGAAAAATGAAAAAGGGTATGTTACATCCGAATATTCATGACATTTTTCAAGGGGGTTCGCTATTCCGAAAATGAGTAGAAGCTGCTTTATAACGAACTTTCGGATTAACGAAACTTATTTCATTGTCATATTAACGAACCTTCGGAATAAAGTACTGTCACCTGTGCCGGAGGTATAAATTGCTGTAGAAATATACAGTACTTGATTGTATACAATGGTATAAGACATGCTTACCAAATTGCAAAGCAGAAGTTTTTCCATCCATAATTAAAGCAATAATCTCAGTATACATCGTTGATGCTGACAGTTTTAAAGACATTGTTAAACAACATAATTGAAAAGCACAGAGGCATTCAGTCAAAATTATATGTTTTGTTTCTTTGGTTAGTTGTTTATTTTGCCATAGGATGAGTAAAGTCATTCCTGATGTACGTATTTCAGAAACGGATAAAAGAAATGGAGAAATTATAGGGATTCCATCTCCGATGTTGTGAATATGAGTCCAACATGCTGCACAGGGATGTGAAATAACCTGATCTCATAACTTAGATTATGTAAACTTCTTTCCCAACAGCTTTATACTGCCGTTACAAGTCTTCGCGGAATTCACTTTATTCTTTTTTAAACCTCCCTATAAATTTCGTTTATCGTATATTATAATGTTTATATTATGCACTTGTTTTTCTTACTTATTCATAGTTGTATATTTTTGTTGAAGATGAAAAAGTGAAAGAATAGATGAAATGAACGAAAAAAAAATTAAATTGCATACTGTACTCTGCTATTCTGGTACCGACTGATATGAAGTTGTTCAAGCAAAACGAAAGTGGAAAGTGATTTCCTTTGCCATAGTTTAATGTGTGTAACAGTGACTTCTGTGCTGATGCATTGGAACAGAATACATTTCTTCGGTATTGTGGAGTGTGTAACATCGCACATTTACCACTATTGAATGTCCATGACTGATGTAAATGATAATAAAGTCCTGTTCCTGACTTGCAGTAGTTCCAGGAACAAGATAATGCCCATTAAATCAAGAGTGGACCACGCCCTTCCTATCTCCGTGATCCCTCCATGTGACGACGGAGTGTGTCTGCGGATTGGAACAAGAGAAAGGAATAGGAGGTAGGCCTATATTAAATTCACATCATGGAACAAAAAATATAGAGTTTTTTAGAGAATCTGATTTTCATTTCATTTCGATTTGCGCATTAGGAGGGGGAGAAATACGGTGACAGTTCTTTATTCCGAAGTTCGTTAATCCGAAAATGAAAATAATCAGGTTTGTAAATCCGAAGGTTCGTTAGTACATGTATAAGGCGTTATGCAACTTCTTTTCGTTTTCGGATTAACGAACCGTATTTCCTTTTCGGATTAGCAAACATTGTTTCATCTTTGGAGTAATGAACCTTTGGAATAACGCCTTTATTCGGATTAACGAATCATATTTCATTTTCGGATTAGCGAACATGATGTATAGTTATTGGAAATTTGAGTGTTTCAGAATAACGAACATCACCCCAGAAATACATGTTCATAGCTTTTGATGCTTTCCTTAAGTGTTCGAAACATTATTGAAATACAGCTTGTAAATCAAAGAAATGTGAAACTTCTTACTCGTCTTAAAATTTTGTCGTGGAGCTATAGAGCGGCTCCGAGCATGACTTCAAAGCGAAGAGGAAATATGGTAGACATCCCATTGTAATGCTTTAAAACTTTGTAGACAAGACAGGTTATTGTTTGCATAAACGAAGAGTTGTCATTCCATCTATAACATCTCTCAGATTGGACTGTTTCCACGAGTTCATTGAGAGAAAATTATGTCTAATCTATATCCGATGAAGATTTCTATGCGCCTAGACATTGAGAAAAAGACAAAAAGAGAGAAAACGAGAGAGCCCTCGAATTTGTGTCCAGTACGAGCGTTTTCCTCACCTTTTATTCGTTGAATTACCCCGATGCTGCCGTTGTGCCGTTTTCTTCGATGGCACGATGTCTCATCGCAGGCGAACCCCGTTTCATGGCGCCTGGTTTTGGCAGCAGTCGCCTGCTTTCCGCCATGCAGCTGCAACAGGCAGTGGCCCCGGTGGCGCACGAAAATGTGTGCTGTCGCTCGACGACCCGCACGCCTCAGAAAGCACACGTTGGCGTACGTCACTCCGTCGCTCCCACACACCAGGTCCTCTCCGTGGGCCAGACAGCGCTGGTGGTCGATGGAGTTGCAGCTAACTCCGTAGACAAGTGTCCCATCTTGGTCCATACCGGTTAGGCAATTATTTCCTGTAGACAGGACGCCAAATGGAATAGCAATTATAACTGCCCAGGGACATCTTTTGCGATTGCATGTGATACTTTTGTCTCAGTGAAGTAATCTTTGACAACTGGGCCTATCAATACTCTTCATCTGTTATGTTCCTTTGTATTAACGTATTAAACCAACAACAGTTTTGATGGAAAATGAGAAGTAGCTTTGTATCATCATATTCAAGATTATTACATTACGCATCTACATGACTGTAATTGTTGCAAGAAAGTGCTGCGTATATAGCGAGAAATGTGACAGTACTAAGTTGGAACAAATTCAAACTTCACATGAGGTACATCCACACTAAAATCTCGAAGATGTCAAATTCATACAAATAAGCACCTTTCTCTTTCAAAATATGGTTGATTCCATCATGGCTAACAGTCGTATGTCTAGTCTAGCATGTGAGCGGACAATAACAGACCCAGTGATTAGCGGAGGCCTATATGAGTGTGACCTACACAGTTTGGAATAAAATTACAGCGGAAAAAGAAAAATGTTACTGATATTACTGGTACAATCTGTTCATGGCACGTGTGTCTTGTGTACCACAAAGTCCAGCTTCCTCAATTTTGCGGCATCAACGACACTAACTTGTGAATTTACATCATTGTTGTTCTTTTTGTTTTCATGCATCATCGAACAGGGATCTGGTTTCTCAGTGTCAATCAGAGGCTACCTTTTTGCACAGATGAACACAGGACAGTATTTAGCGGAATCGATTACTTAGCTTTCACAAATTAAGGTGCAAATGCTGTAGTTTGAATAGGCACATCTGAAAGTGCATCTTCACTCGACTGTTACAAACTTGCGATGATTCAAAACAGATGAAACGTGAGTTACCCAAATAGTTGTGTCTGAATAAAACTGGAACCGCTGGAAATCTGCGTGTCGTGCTAAATGCATTTATTTTTTATTTTCTTTATTACTTAAAACTTCAATGACTTTATGATTTTTATTCATTTCCAGGAAAAAAGTTTTCCACAGGAGATGTACTTTAAAAGACACGGCCCTGCTACAATATTGCCACATTCTCCAGCCCAGCAATGTCCAGGGAGACCTGAAAATAAGATTAATCCACCAGTTCTCATCGGTGAAACAAAAAAAAAAGTTATTGGTGTTGATTATCTCGCACATTAATTTAATAGACGTAGATGTTAAAATCAAGGAGTGATACTTTCGCAGGTAATATAGAGTAAAATGTCGATTTCATACAAATAAATCATGTAAAACGAGCTGTTTTAGGCTACTCTTCCAATTCGTCAGATAATGTCAGCATAACATTCTTTAACGGCGGATATCAATCGACTCCTCAGTTCGGCTTTGGCTTTCGTAACTTAGTTTTACTTTATACACAGAATAAAATTAATGCCACCGGGGGAAAATGGAAATGGAATATTGAAATGAGCATCACCTTGCGATGATGGAAGAAATTTCTTCTCCCGCCTGATGTCGAGTTTGGCACTGGCATCAGGGTCATCATGGTCGTGTTCGTCACTTGTAGGTGTTCCCGAGGTAACCATCTCGTAAACTGCGATTACATCGGTGGATTGTTCTGTAACGAATCCGCCATCATCCTCGATGGCACCGTCCGTTGCAACGGGACTCCCGCCGGCATCGGGCGTCGCTCCGGTAACAGCCTGCTCCTCCTCCTCCTCCTCCGCGCTCCCTGTGATCGGTGCCGCTGTCGCACACGTCGTCAGTGGCAAAGAGGGGGACGTCGAAACGGAGCTTGCGGGTGGTGATGTCATGATGGGCACCACGCATCTCTTCCCGCACAGGGTCTGGCAACATTTCATGCCCTTGACGGTGCAGTGATCATCCGTCCAGCAGAGATTCACTGAGCAAAAGTCGAAGTTATTATAGGTAACATTCAGCGGTGGCCGTGGACAACTTCCCGGACGTGTTTCAGACACTAGTCGGTGAGGGGAAAAGGCGAGATAAGTCAAAACCAGAGCAGAGTTTCATGAAACTTGTTAGTCACCGACATCTGTTTCAAGCTCCTGAAATACTTTTATTTGATTAGCTGAGAGCAAATTTGTCAGTGAAAATATCTGAAAAACATTTGATGAAATACCGCCAGACTAAATGAAGGTTTGGACTAATGAAGATATAATAGATTTTGGTCATGTTGAACGAAAGTGTGTGTGCGTGCGTTTTTAATACTCATTAGATCGTTAGCTTCAAAAAGTGTTTTCAAGGGTATGATTTATGATTTAAAAGTAACGCCCATGTTTGCTATCATTCAGAATCCAATTCCTTACAGGGTAGAGGTACCACGCCAAAACATTAAAAAGAATATTATTACAAATATTCTAGTAGGGCCTACAAATATTTGATAAACCACATTAACCACGTGAGCCATTGTGAGCCATTGTGACTTACCTACAGATATGGGCGGGTCCCTGCGTCTGCACACCATGCCACAGCTCTCGGAGCACACGCATTCCTCCGCCATGCCGCAATCAGCGTCGAAGCTACACGGCACGGAGGCGGCGCATCGCGGCACGGCCACACCCATTATCACAATCCTTGTGGACCTTTTACGCTGGCACTTACCTGTCCGAGAGAGGGAGAGAGCGCGCAAAATAGTTGGGATGAGCCAGACATGAATTTAATGTATTTAAAGGAAACGTCGATTTATGATGAGATGGGACGACGAAAGTGAAAAAGGGTAAAATAAAGTAGGGAAGGTAACACTCTTCTAAAGATAGAGGTTATGCATTTGATTTTAACATCCAGTCCGAACCCATTATATCAGGACTGGTCGGAATGTAAGCTCTGATAATCTATTTGAATTACTTTTCGATAATAAACCCAATTCTATTGTTGCGTCCGTGAAATGAAACATTGGCAATGTCGAACAACTCCTTTTTTGAAAGTTAGATATCATTCAGAGGGGTGAAGGTTCAGGTGTGAGTTTCTTCAATTTGTTTCCCTCTACAAATGAAATTTGTTAAGATCGCAACTGCTGATCTGTAAATTTAACAAACAAGTCGGGGAAAAAAAGGAACCAGTGGGACTCGAACCTGTCATCTACTGCTTTCGGGGCAGCAATACTACCACCAGGCTGTCCCTGGTTGCAAGCAGTGACACGATGACATGGAACAAATAGCCAAGCTCCGAAATTCCGACATTGTTCTGTTTAGTAGTCCAAGACGGACAAGGCATATAAAACGAAAGCAAGATATTATTCAGAGGGGTGAAAGTTCAAGTGTGAGTTTCTTCAATTTATCTCCCTCTACAATGAACTTTGTTAAGATCGCAACTGCTGATCAGTAAATTAACAAACATGTCGGGGGAAAAAAAGAACCAGTGGGACTCGAACCTGTCATCTACTGCTTTCGGGGCTGCGACACTACCACCAGGCTGTCCCTGGTTGTCACCTCAACTCCTTTTTTATCATGGTGATGACAGCGTCGCAAAAGTGGTAAGTAACGGGTTTAACAGAAAGAGAGGGCGGCGGGGGGAAGGGAGATACAAAGATGGAGAGGGAGGGGAAGGAGAGAGGAAGAGGTAATTGCTACTCACAGACCCAGCCGCAAGTCCGGTCGCAAAGACACGAGCGACCCGCCGTACAGTCGGAGCCGATGTCGCAGCGGGAGTAGCTGGTACAGTCGGGGGTTGTAGACTGCTGGCCGAATACTTTCCATCCCCGCATTATTGGGCAGCCTCCTACAAGTGTCACGTGGATTATTTCAAATGATATTCAAATATAAAAAGGTTCGAATGTGAAGGGCAAGTACAATTTTTAGGAATTTTTCCTATAGCGTATTCTTAAAATCGGGGAGTCAGGCCTACGGGTAAAAAGTAAAACTTTCGTCGCTTTATTGCTTAACATTTATAGCTACTGACGAATGTTAAAAAGGAAAAAAAAAGGTCTTTCATAACCACTTGAACATATAAACTTGTTCACTGGGATTCATCAAAACCAAACCCCGCAAAACAAAAAAGAGAGAAAAATAATCTTTTCCGTATCACACCTTTCGACTTATCGACCTATTGATTCTGTTCCTATTTTACATTTCAACACACCAGACACATTTCAAAGCATAAACCTTTTCTTCTTGTTACAACATCCTGGTCGACATCGCGGCTGACTTGCTAGTGCTTCGTCGCCTACTGGTTGAGAAGCACTGTATTATATACCCCAGACATTATATATACTGCTCACACTATATCCTACAAAGCATTACCACCCCGTCCCCTAAGGGAAAAATAATGCTGCTCACGGTGGGAGACCGCGTCTTATCTTCGTTATACTAAATAATCCGCCTACACAAGATGACACATGCGATAATGTGAAGGATATAATTCGACACCAGAACATTTGGATTGATTACTTCGCATATATGACAGTGAGATCAAGTCAACATGAATACATAAAATCTGTTCTTCGCTGCAGTAACTGATTGTTTTGTGTATGAATGAGAGCACTGAATTCTCCTTTATTTCTTTCAACGTTTATACAATATTTATGACAATTAATGAAATAATTATACATGAAGCACGTAATACATGATACAGGGATGACTTATAAGGTCATGACAAGACGAATACAAATCAGATAAAAAGGAACAAGTAGAGAGAAGTGTAGTAAGCTGAAAGAAATGTGTGTCCATTAAAAGTCTCAATGGTTTGCAGTGACGTGATCAACTGATTGTAAAGAGTTGAGTGAGTTACATAAGAATGGGGCAAAATGCAATGCTAGGATGGTAAATTACAGGTGTTGGATCAAGTGTGATACAAACTAAAAGCGACATCTAGAGAGGAGAAATATTTTCAATGTTTTTCAACGTCCAGAGAAGTTCTGAAAGAATTGGGCATCGGAAAGGTAAGGAGTATATATAGTGATAAAGTTGCTTCATAAATTCTTATGACATGACAGCAAACAACATTTTCATGACGAAGGACCAGCGTTGTCATAACAAGAACGAATGCATGGAGAAAGAAACACCGGGTAAGGTTGGTTATTTCGATGAGTTCGCCATTACGAAAGTTTGTTCTCCGGATGTTTGTCATTCTGAAACACTCAAATTCAGTGTGATTATAATGTATATATCTAGATGTTCTAATTCGTTAGTCCAAAAACGAAAAAGGAAAAGAAAAGTCATTTATAACGTTATTCTTGAGGTTCAGAATCCGAAAATTCGTTAGTCCGGAAACTAAAATAAGATTCCTTATTCCGAAGTTTCCTTAGTCTGAAAATGGAATGAAGATAGTTGATCCGACAATGAAAATGGTTCATTATTCCGATGTAGTAAACCGTTTACTAAAGTTTACTGAAGGTATAATGCGATCCATAAACACATTTGATAAATTACACACATTGGCTTTAAAAATGATGAGTTGGTAAACGATCCAGGAGCATTTAAAAAGGTCTTTGTTGAGTTAAATCTTCGTCTAGCCTCCACCTTATGCGGGGAATGTCCATTTTACTCAGTATTTATCGGCCTCTCCAGAAAGTTCTTTATCTCTCACTCCTACGTTATAATCGTCATGGAATTATTGAATCAGTCAACATGATGGGTTAGTTGCAAACACATTTTGTAGAACAACTAATTTATATCAAAACTGACTCATTGACACACACACACATATATATATATATGTATATATATATATATATATATATATATATACTGTATCGTTTTCATCTATTGCAGTCAGTATTCATAATGTAATGGGCTATATTCAAAGGAAAATACGACTCGTTGCAAATGAAGAATCATTCTCGGATTTCTTTACTCCTGTCATATCTAAAGTCCTGGGAAAAGCTTGTGCACACACACAAAAAAAAAGACTTACCATAGTCTCAATAATAATAAACTACGTATAGTCTCTAACCAGTTTGGCATTGGAAAAGGGCGCTTATGTGATTTTACTATTTGTTAATTATATAATCGCTGAATTTTTTATTAAAAGGAGACTTGTTATTGGCATTCTATGGACCTGAAGAATGGAGTATATTTAAGGCCATGCTTTGGTTAAAAATTGTCTCTAAAACAGATACAAAATGTATTTATCAGTTAATCAAGTTGAAACAAACGGTTACATTGATTTTGGAAATGAGGTCTTCAATGGAATGAATAAGCTTATAGTTTTAAGGGGAAAAAAGAGTGGTTTCTTTTTTTTATTGGTACACGTATCAGCATACGACCGTTATGCACGTGCACCAATTATTCTTTTATAACAAATGAAAGCCAATTGATGTAGTATATCAGCAATAATATAGTCAATTTTCAGATTTCAAACTGAAACAGGCGATGCAATATACCTATTTTATGAATCTGTAGAATCCGAGACGGCCCATTAGATGCCTCAACTAAGAACGCATTGAAACAGAAATTGAAGAATTTCAAAATCCATTCGGCAAAATATGAAAGCCATGCAGAACCTGTGATTCATATTTGATAAGACTAAGAACTGATATGTTGATTTTATGGTACTGGTAATATCAGTTTGACATCCCTATTAAGATTTTAATTGGGAAAATATTTTACAGATTACGTTGAAAGTAGTCAAATGCAACTAAGAATAGACAATTTGATTTCAAACTAATACATCACATTTACCTTTAGAATGAATTTATGTCGCTAGAAATTGGAATTTAATATTGAGTGTGTGTTTTGTGGAGAGGAAGAGATTCTCACCCATATCATGATTCACAGGCATTGTGTAAAAGACTTTTGGAAAAAAATAAAGGAAGTGGTACATATTTTATTAAAGCATGACGTGAGAGTTCGTTGGTTGGGTATCATAATAATCATGGGTGTGAACCAAAATACTTGCTAACCAACATTGACCAATATTGTTTTGATATTCGCCCTATATGCAATTTACTGAAGTTATATTTCATAAAAGATGAAAGCAATTCCATTGGAACAAAAAAAAAAACAACATATACATGTTCTTGTGTCATACACGTTATCATGTTTATTCCTTTATGATTATACAGTACTCTTATTCACACTTGATAAGAGCGTTACTGTTGATTTGGCATGTGATTCACTTTTAAAAGTGAAGAAATAATGAAGCAAACTGAAACTGATCAGACACTACGTTCTCGAAACTGGAGGATCAAACAAGAAGGAAACAAACTGCCAAACGAGATCTTATGATTAAGTAGTGGAGGAATAGAAGACTTAATTGTTTAGACAAGGATATGTAAGAGTCGAGAGAGTCTGTGACAGAAGGACTGAAGTCCCGTTCTCACCTGAGCTCGGAATTGACGTGACCAGTGAGATATGAAGTGTGTTGACCACAGTCATCAGAAATAGAGACTGCGCAATACAGTACGACATGATGATGAACGTGCTGCTGACCGGTCAGCTACTGTGAAGGAGGACATTCAAGCGCTTCAGGATGATAGGCTTTGTTCCATCCGAGTCCCTCACAGACACAGGACAAGGCTCATCAAGACCTGCGAAGCAAAACGGAGTTGAAAAGAGGGAGTATGGTGCCCCTGTCATCCTGCAAAGCGGGACGAAAGTTACAGCTGGGCGTCGTCTTGAAAGAGAGTGGCGTCATTGGCTGAAAGCTTCTGACTTCGTGAACACGAGCCCCAGAAACTTGCGCACGATATACATGAGACCGGATCAGTCGTATCACCGCGGCGGCAAAGCTATAGCTGTGTGAAATAGGCCTGTCTGCTATCATCTTTACTCTTCCCCTGTATAACTTCCACGTCCAGTTAACAATTAAAGTTGGACATTCCTGGCAATTCATTATCTATATATACTCACGCCTCTACATGGGTCTGGTAATTCGGGAAGTTTGTAAAGTTTTTTTGTTGACAGCTCTAAGGTCATTTTGTCATACGAGCAATATTGAAACACTGCCAGGAAACGACGAAATCGTCACCGGCACCCATTTGTTTTCTTCAGATATGATAATATTTTTTATTTACTTTGGTTGGGATCAAACATCAACGAGCCACCAGGTTGCACAAGAGAACTATATGACAGAGAGTGGGGGGGGGGGGGGAGGGGGTGGGGAGGGGAGGGAGGGGAGGATGAACTTGATTTGTGATCTGCTGTATGTTGCGTGAGGTGTTTTTTTTTTCTCCTCACAACCAATGACAAACGAGTTTTGCTCGTAATTTTCCTAATAATAAATCACCTGTTTTCCCGGAAACGATCTTTTTTTATTTCTTTTATTTTTGTAGTTTTAAAGCTTTCTTCTTTCCTGTTTGTTATTAACAATGTTTGTTGTTGTTTTGGCCGTATTGGCCGTATTTGACCGTGAAGGCCGTATTGCACAATAATATGATAATTGAAACTATTATAGTCTGATCTCGTACGTGAGCTTTACTTATTGATGTCATGAGTAATTTCGGTATCATGATACCCCAAAGCAACTAATGTCATCCCACTTGGCCCAAGGAGATATACCTCCTTGCTCGGACGCACATCTGACTCACATCGCATGGGTGGTCTTTACATTCCTGCGGCGATATAGCTTCTTTTCTTATATATTGTACAACGTTCTGATATCAGTTGCTTCTTTACACGCCTATAACTATGTCTGTAAAAAATGGATAAACTATTCTATAGCACGATCATTCTGACCATATAAACTCTTGTAAATGCAGGAAGGAAAGTAATCTTTTATATAGATTAACCATCACATCCGAAGATTGTGATTATCAGCTCTTGTGAAATTTGAAAGAAAAGAATCCTTACAAAATAAGTTTTCTATTATTCCAGATCGCCCGCATTTGTGTGGTATTGTCTTCTTTATGTGTGATCCCAGTTAAAGCGTTTATAATCATTCCCCTGCTTTCGATTGTTTTATGTTTTGCAATTCTTAGGTTGACAACAACCACAGGCTTCTATTGCCTATAACAGTGTATAAATACCGAGTATAAATTCTCTCCTGTTATCAATCAGTAATGAGAGACGCACAAGTCAAAATCTATCATACTTCTCAATTTGATATCAAACGGACAAAATACTAGTAATATGGGAGATAACACCCGTTTTATATAGCGTCATGCTCGACAATAGCGTTGTCCCAATGTCCCGTGCCTATCAAAAATTTGTGTCTTGCTACCAAATTCGTCTTTCGGTGGCCCGATCGGGCAACCAAAATTCAAAAGGGATTGTGACTTAACTTTTATTTCCGGCCACCACACAATAACTGTTTAGGGACACCAATATTTCAGATCTAAAGTTTTTAGCGCCCGAACGGTCCTTCAAGCCCAAATAAGGTAAGTGTTGAACACTTTTTATTGAAATGGCCGGATCAAACCGCGTAAACATTAAAACAGCTGAATTAAGCGTATCTTTATGTACCACATAGCACGACAATGATACTGAAGGCAAAGTGAATTTATACACTACTTTACGTGTTATGACAATCTGACCAAGGTTGAGTGGGGACAAAAATAAGGCAAAGTGACTTTTGTTTGTTGTTATTTTTTTCTGGTGCATTTCATTTTATATCACTCTAGTCTGATAAAGGACACTGGCATTAGAGCCATTAAACATCCTTACCGACGGACAAATCTAAGAGATTTCGTCAGACAGCCAGTGCTGTTGTCTGACGAATGTACGCCGGCCACAGACACATAATGGATGTGGTGGCGTGACAGGAAGACAACTTTCGCTTTCTCTGATTCACAATAACAATCAGACAACATATCTGTGGTTTTTATAAGAGAAAGAAAAAGCGAAGATGGTATATTGAGCAGAAACACTTTTTTTGAGAAATTATGTGACACAAAAATACTAAAAGTTTGAAATGTCTTACGACAAAAGAAATGATTAATTCACAGTCAAAGAATAGCTAAACGCAAAGAGTATTGCATGTCTATAGAAAACTATAGTAGGTCTAGATTTTGCTTAAATTTATGGATAACTATTTAGAAGGATTCACATCACTCTATATGCTTATGATAATACTACGTGAATACAACTCGACTATTCCTAAATCCTATAGTAACTTACTGCAGGATAGCGGGTTTAGCTGCCACTGTTTACAGCTCCATTGAAGACAACCGGATATCTGGCGACTCACCGAATCCTTGCTAGATGTAGTTGTTGGAATACCAGTGGTATAGATGGTCACACGAGCATCAAGTTGACTGATCTGTAAGTATGCATCCGTTTTATTGTCCATCACGCCGTTGCTATAACTGCGAACCATGCTCGCGTGGGCAAGCCTGCCCTCCTCAATAATTCGTGGGTGTATGAGGGGCGCGGGGGGGGGGGGGGGGGGAGGTTGTGACAAAAAGAAAAGGGAGAAATACAAACACTACACTCCCACAAAAGTAATGTTGACCCGCTCTATATACCTCCTGCTCGTCACATAAAATGTTTATATATTTTGAATCGCTTGACTCGCGGCTTTCCGAATAACTTTCGCCTTTACACACTCATCCGTCAATAAAAGTAATTTCGTGGACGCAAAAATGACACACCGTATAGTGGTAGTCTATGCTAAAGAAGGAGAAAAAAAAGCATTTCCATGGATTTAAAAAAGTGAGCTGTGCACAGAACCTTTAATTCCAGCAACGTGCGTCATTTTACCATATACATACTGATTTTAATACCACTTTTATTTGTTCTTGATTAGATAATTTTGTTATGTCTGCCTTTTGTCCTGTGTTTATAAAAGTTATGTTAATATTTTATGATAGTGGACGACTTGAAATATCATGCCTAATGACACTGATCAACCGTCCGTTGTCATGTTATGACGAAAGACCGAGCTTTGATCAACACAAGGAATAACAGCTTATAGGGCGTATGTTACGTGTTGTTACAGGACAAGGGTTCGGTGAAAGTGACCTATGGGGAAACAATTCAATTCAATTCAATTCATCTTTATTCGTCCAATAAAAAGTATTACAGGAAACTCATCGCGGGATTTTCACATATAAATGACAAAGCATAACAAATACAATATATACATAAAAACGAACAACACGGAATAGCACTTGACAAATGAATAAATAACCGGGCATGTATGCAGAATCAAACTGAAAAGAACAATCGTATAAAAACGTTGCATAAAAACGGACTCCATTGGCATGATGCTAAAAACTTCAAAAACCTTCCCTCTTGTTACGTCCCAATATCAACCCCCCCCCCCCCGTCAGCCCGTAATAGACTGGAACCAAAACCAGCTCGCACTAAAATACAACACAGCAAACAAATCAAAACATACAGAAACAATATCAGTGATTATATCATCATATCATATAAATTTCTTTCTAAGTCCACCAATATTGCACAGAGTCATTTCCCAGTTTCTGAAATATAATAATGTTAAAAAATACAATCATTGTAGTTGTACATCAACTTGCCGGGAAAAAAAAATATAGAGAGAGGGAGGATCAGCGGTAGAGAGAAGAAAGAACGAAAAAGAATAAGATAGGAAAGGAAGCATATATAACAGTTCATAAATGACATATATCAAATATCATTAGCTATGGCATCATAAGTCCAAAACTGTAAAATCCCAAAATGAAGTGATGATGATAATGACCAGTCTGTGTCAATGACTAAAATAAGAAAAGGAAAAAAAAAAGTTGAGGGTGATGATGATAATAATGGTAATAATAACATAACATCTTCAAAACTACTTTATTGTTTTACAATGCCCCCCTCCTCCCAGTAACTTTCCAACCCATACTTACAAAAATCACCATGCATTTACCCCTATCACCATGATCACATTACATCCATTTGAAAGCCCATGATTCTACCAAACAACTTACTCATCACAAAAACAATTCCGACACATCCCTGCTGACCCGTAACCTTCCTCAAATTACTCAATCACAATATTCCACATAGGAACAATGGAAACGGTTAAACACAGAATCATCAAAAAGCGGGCGGCCTCAGATGGCCCAGGGAGCAACCCCACGGCTTCCATTAATAATTCAACTACTGAGTTAACAGGTATATACTGTTAAGAATCTGTGTGAAAAACAATGAAAACAATTAAACACAAAAATTATCAGAACTTGGGCTGTAGGCCTCGGGTGGCCAAGTGAGCAACCTCACGGGCGGCCTCAGATGATTCAACTACTAATGGGTTAACGAGTACTATTGAAAAGTCTAATTGCAAATGGAATGAAAGAATTGAGATATCGGTTTGTCTTGCATTTTGCAGATTGCAGTCTCTTGCCAGATCTTAACCAACAAAAGCATTGGTGAAGAGGGTGATGGGGGTCCTTCATGATATTCTCTACCTTCCTAAGAATACGGACAGTGCACATGTCATCTAGGCTGAAATTTTCTCCGACTATTTTACCTGCCTGATTCAATACTGAAACGTACTGAAATCTCTCTGATACAATATTTGATTTGTATATATATTCTATTTGGTTTTTGTGTTTTTGTGCTCATTTCTAGTATGAAACAATATGATATAGATTTCAAAACATTATACGAAGGATGGATATGACTGATGGCTTTACCACTTAGCTGAGCCGCTTGCAAGAATTGAAAAGATCCTCCTAGAGCCTTGGAACAAGTTTCATAGTAGGAACCATATTGATTGCAGTATAAGGAAGAAACAAAAACTAAAAACTAGAATCTGGGGGGGGGGTACACACTATACAACACACTTAAAAACGGGTTCTACTTTTTTTTAAGTTCAGCGGTCCCTGCAAAAAATGAACAAAGGTTGAACAGTGGTATTGAATAATGAGCACGCTGAGCGCCTTGAGCACATTGGTTATGTGAAATTGGAAGCATGATAGGTACCCTGTGTTTGTTATCCATTATTACCCATTATTATTATCATTATTATTAGCATTATTATTATTATTATTATTATTATCATCATCATCAACATCATTATTATTATTATTATTATCATTATGATGATTGTTTGGATACAGGATATATGTAATTACGATTTGTAGCACTTTTCTCCTGAAAACGTACATGAGTTCCAAACAAAAAGACTGGTATTCAGTCTTGTATTAGATGGGTGATGTTCGTTATTAAGAAGGTTCCTTAATCAGAAAATAAAACAGGGGTCTTTAATCGGAGATTAATAGAAACAAGGTGCGACACAGTTACGAATCTTCGCAATTACGAACATTATTTCATTTTTTGGACAAACATAATTGTGGAATAACGAACCTTATTTTTTTTTTCATCATCATTAGGGCCTATTAGGTCTCAGTGATCATGGAACACGTTTCAGTCTTCATTCTCATCCCAATAATATCTGTTTTAATCGATGCCATTTCTAGTTTTAATTGTTTGATGCATTGTGCCTGCGCCAGGAAAAAAAAATCAATATTGCCAGGCATAAGTTTTTTTTATTATATTTTTAAAGGAAGGGACAAGAGTTTCGCCGATTAAAACTTCGATAAACTTAAAAGTTTACGCTCTTTCCCACAATTCTTCTTTAAAGCTATAACTCCTCGAAGTCAAGCTCAGGCTGACAGTTCAACAATAAAAGTATACATCAATAAAAGTATCATATTATGAATATCGTTTCTCTGTGCATCGATGCAAAATAATGATGAATGCAAGCAGGACGCACTCATAAAATTAATGTGGGTACACGATGTCAAACTTGACATTTTCAATGATTGATCAAGAATTGATCTGCAGTTCCCCGAAGTGTGCTGTAAGCTTCGCAAAAGCCATGTTCCTATCGGCAATATGAATTCAAGCGACGATATACATCATCTTCCCCCCCCCCCTGACTTTTCCTTTATTGTCTTCCTTTTCAAAACGAATTATATTCGTATATAACAAGCCCAGAATTTGTGGAGGGGCAATTCAAAGAAAGTGGTGAAATCTTATGAGGTTTTGTGTATTTTCCAGTGATTTTATAGTCTACTTTTCCCGGAATATATGTATTGGTGAGATTTTATGAGAAAGAAAGGGATGAACTAAAAGTTATAGTAACATAACACATCATCCTTCACGAGTCCCTCGCAAATCGAACCACAACGCCACAATAACAGGCCAAGAAGCTTCAAAAGGGCGTAGCACTTTACACTATATTCATTTCGTCTCTGTCCAAAACCTCGGTACAACGTCAGACCATGACCCATGCTTTTAATTGCTCAGTCGTCGTTCATGCCTTTGGCAGATATCATATACATGTAATCACAGGATTATCGGGGGGGGGGTGGTAATGAATTGACACCTCACGTTATACTGCAAATCCTTAACAGGGGTAAATAAACATCACGGACTTCCGATTTTTAGTGACAAAATATTCACCGGTCTCGCTACTTCAAGAAGCACAAAAGTTATGTTATCACTGAACCCTTGTAAAGGAGTTCCATGATTGAACAGTTTGATTTTTTTTTTCTCAGAAAACGCAAAGTGTAGTTTTGAATCATCATCGAAATTACTTGAATATTCTCTTCCAAGTTTCTCGTCAAGAAGAGCAACTCCTTTCATACATGAATTTACTATGTGAAATGACTTCAACAGTAACCAACTTTGGCCGAATGGAATCGTTCAAGTCGCAACTGATACCAAAAACAAAAATATTCAAGACATGAAAGCATACTTTAGATGTATACATCATTAACTGATTAGAGGTTTGCAATTTCACCATTTTACTGGCACTGTATACACGTTGCTTAAACTGAGCTGTTATGAATAACATCTCAAAAGCAATCACCACGTATTTTATACAATTTTTTTTCTAGAAAAGTTTTACGACCGAACTCTTTATAACGATTCAAAAGCTGATCGTTATATCCGTACGCCTGAAACGTTGTGATCACGAAAGCTACATAATAAGTAATGATTGGTACCGTCAATCATACTTTATCCGATTTCCTGCTTCTTTCGAGTCGCAGAAATTCGCATTTTTTATCTTTATCATTTATTTAAAGTTGAGAATAGAAACAAAGCAACCTTGCACTTCTTTACTGTTTAGTCGCGAGCCCGGAGTCTCAAGATGATTCTGTATACGAGTGATATATTCTCTTTCAAATTATCTCTATCATGCGTTTCTCCTCGTCGTTTTGTTCAGAGCCTTAAAAGCCAGCCCGGCGTTATTAGAGTCCATTGACCTCATCGCAAGAGTACAACATGTTTGGCTGTAAAAAATGTGAGAGATAAAGATATCAGGGGTATAGGAAAAATGTCAAGGAAAATGAATGGGAAATATACTATATTTGCCTTGACATGAAATGACATTAAATGTCACCTTTTTCTGTGATACTGCAACTCCAGTTACTTTATTTTGACATTCATAAAACTGAAAATGCTATTCAAGACCTCATTAAAAGATTGGATAACGTGCATAGTGATGAAGTGATGATCATTATCAATAATCATTATTATGATCGTCTTCATTGTCATCACCTTCGTCATCATCACTATGATAACGAACAGGCCCGTGACATGGGATGGGGTTCGGGGGGGGGGGGGGGGGTCTCGCGGAACCCTCCCCACCCGCCCCCGTTTGCCAGCAGCCCCCCCCCCCCCAAAAAAAAAAAAAATAGAATAAAAATAAGTGAGTCGTGGAACCCACCCCACCCCGTTTGAAAGGGAAAAAATGAAAGGGGGCTGGTAGCGGCACCAGAAAATCGCGCAGAAGGCCTTATTTTATGTTTTCTTTTTTTCTTTTTTGCTTGTCAACTGATTGAAACCCGGTAGTGGTCCACTTTTTCTAATTCTGAACCCCCCCCCCCCCCCCCGCCACACACATAAAAATCTTAGGGCCTGACCAACATTGTCACCATGCTTACTATACCTAATCAACAAGTTTGCTTTGAGCAAGCAGCTCATATTGTATACATTTCCTCCACTGAAATATATTTATTATTTTTGATCCCTTTAAAGCACATCTAACGACAAAACAAACATAATATAAATACAGTTAATGTCGCTTTTCTTCATTTTTTTCTGATGAATTTTTAAAGTTGACAAAGAAGGTCTATCATCCCGGTCTGGATAATACACCAAGCATGAGACACATGTGTTGACATGAAAGACAATATATAGCAAAACTATTTACCATGCCTTTATTGCGGGAAAATAACGTTGAGAAGCTTGCATGGACTTTACGAAACTGTATGCTTATATTTTGACACTTACCTGACATTTTTCTTCTTCTTCTTTTAATCACACTTGAGGCTGTTCGGAACTCTGGAAAATAAAAAAAGAATAAGGGATAATGGGCATAGGATTTAGAAATCTTGTCCTCCAAATCGCATCACTTAACCGCTGAAAGCTAAAAACACCGGAACTTTCTCCACCCCCTCATACGAATAAAGAGAAATATCCTACGTGTATCTGTGAAATTCAGATGAGTTGAACGAACTTTTCACAAACAGCCATGTGATAAATATTGCTCGCGGGGCATGATGGGAGCGTGGCTGAATAAAAAGAGACATCGATTACTATAAGTATATAGGACCTATAGATAGAAGGAGATATCGGCGCACGAGAGGAAATGTACAGTTAACGTTTGATACAGAATCAATCGTCCAGTGTATAACAGTTGACAATCACCATCCAATACTGCTCTTGACATCATTTAAGAGTAAAATTGATATCGAAATCCTCTACAACTCCACCCGTGCACCCATAGTTTATAAGCATTAGTGAGTCAGTCAATGTCTAACCCACTCTAAGCATTTACAGTACTATAGTATATACACACTGTCACCTCCTTATTACAAGCATCGTTTTTCAATTGTGACAGACGAATGTTTTTGCTTTTGTTTCTTTTGTGTTCATGTTTCTCAATTAGACTAAGCATTTTGTATCAGGTGACAAGATTAAGTTGGAAAAAGAAGTAAAACAACCCCCCCCCAAAAAAAAAAACCCACGCACCAAAAACACCCCCCCCCCCAAAAAAAAAAACAACAACAACAAAAAAAAAAACACCCCAACAAACAAAACAAGTAAACAAACAAAAACCAAACAATTTAAACAAACAAAAACCAAACAAAACTCCTTGCGGTATTCAATCCATTTGTTAAAAGGGACGTAATTATTTTGACGCAGTTCAACATGCTTTAAAATGTTACTGATAACAAAGTCATACCCCCCCCCCCCCCCACAACGATGACTTTAAAAATAGTGAATTAAACCAAATGCAATTTCATGATATGAAAGTATAAATTATTACCCTTACAAAAAAAAAATCCCATCCGATTTGCTTCACTAGTGATGGACAAAGAGAAATGAGGATCTGTGAAGAGCATGTCAGGAACCCCTTCCCTCCAAGTTCTGTCCATTGCGTTCACACGTTATGCAGATCCAGGAATTATCCATGTGATACACTTGGGAGAAATAAATGCCATGAAATACTAGTACTTTACAGCGATCCACATTTCTCTGTTACCACCGAACCAACTTGAATGGGGTTTTCTGCAAAAAACAAAAAACAAAACAAAACAAAACAAAGAAAGAAAGAAAAAGAAGTAAGATGTTATATTTTCAGATCCTGAAATAGCGTTCAGACAGTTTGATCATATTGAAAGTTATCAATGCGGATTTCCGATGGGTGTTGTTGTTGTTGTTGGTTTTTTTTTTGGGGGGGGGAGGGAGGACATACTGTATATGCCTACTTTAAAGAAACGGGGAGTCAGTAGTTGTTCAATCTATCCATAGATGGCAACAAGGCAATTAATAACGTAATAATTTTTATGAAAATATATTTTGATAATGACGATATATTGTATATGACCATCGATAACCATGACAATGGTTCTGAGAGCAGTAACAACGATTATGATGAAAAATTAACGCGAATATTTCGTTGCAGAAGTCAAAGTACTTAAGGTTGTATTTTCTGTATCTCGAATGAAATAGCGAGTGGAAAACATTTTATTTGTCTTCTTCATCTTCTTTTAGCTGACAATCCAAAGTGAGGGCATTCGATCCTAGGACATAATATCCTAAAATTGGACCCGGAGATTTTGTCCCCCTGAGTGTTTCTCCAGTCAGACGGACTACCGGCCCGGAGTTACCAGAGCGGAGCCTTTAATTTTCCTCGCTGTGACGTCATTGTTTTGGCTAACAACAATCATGGCGACGTGAAGCTAGAGATCGTGCGCGTAAACCGAATACCTGTGACAGGGAGGACAACCAAACTGTATTCATCCCCGGGATTTGAGCCTACTTTTTCTCCAAATGACCGAGGAAGAATCATCCCCAGTGAAAATGATTCAACTAGAGCAAGATCAGTTAGAGGATCTATATTCGTGGTTGGATGAAATTCCGCTGACAAGACCAAAGAGAAACGTCGGCAGAGACTTCAGCGATGGAGGTAGGCCATACACAGAACACAACCTATCGCGTTCTGGGATCACAGGCAGCTCGCAGCCTGAGTGTGAGCTGACAATAACATGACCGACAGCTGCTGCGGTTCGCTTACTGCTATGCTGTTTCTTCGGCGAAAGCGCTGGGTCCGCTTCCGAACGAAGCCGGTAGCCAGGCAATTCAGAGGGATCCGGGTGGGCGATGGCGTAATGGTTGGCTGTGAGCCTGCACGGCATGCTGCAGGGATTTAGCTCTTTGCCCGACCCATCTCTGCAAGCAAACACCCACTGCCTCGAGCTTCAATTGTCATTAAACAGGCAGTTGTCTTCGTCAGTTCCCAGTCTAATGTTAATATTAATGCTTTGTCTTTAATACCCGTCCAGAGCTAACTGTTAGAGTAGGAAGTCTACTCTAAAGTCTAAACAATAACGTATTGTTAATATTAAATGTTATGTTAAACTACTGGTAAATAAAGAGACATTTCTTCGATGGCTAGCACCTAACGTACAAACTTTGTAGATGTCTACATTTACAGCTTAATTTTCAAGACATGTAACGTTAGGCCTACTTGAAAATATGTGACTGTTTGACAAGCTGGGCAAGTGCCAAGAGTATTTTTCCTTGTCCTGAAGGACAAAAAAGAAACATCAAATCTTCATGTAGATTTCTCTAGTAGAGTCTAGTGAGTAACAGTAGCCCGACCATTAAGGCGCCGTGCGAACCACTTGTAGAGTCTATACAGTGACAGGACTGTGTATTACAAAAGCATTTGCTTAAAAATGTACGCGTAGACCCTAGACTATGCATAACACTGTAACACTAACAGACCTTTTGCTTCTTGCTAACAATTTATTGCTTATAATCATTTGCCAAGTTCTGTAAAACAGGCTTGAGCATTTGCTTGAGTTGAATATTTGCTTTTAAGCATAATTATCATATTTGTAAAGGAAAGGCCCATGTTGTGCAGGGGTAGTATAAATCAGCAGGAAATTTCTCCTACAATGTAAGTCTAAGAATAAGAATGATGTATCTGAAACTCGTTTGTTTCAACAAGGGGAATTTCCAGTGGTTATTACAGTAGCATGCAAAATGTGATGAGAAACAGGTAGGATGTACAATATGTCTGACATGCAGAGACCTCTCTCCACGTGCTACCTGGCAGATCTGCAGCTGCAGCAGTGCGGGCTGCTATTTAAGCAGCAGTTAGGGAAGTGATAGGAATCAGCCAGTAATATTTATGTGTGTAGGTGTGTGTGTGTCTGTCTGCCTGTCTGCACGCACATTTAATTGAGTGTCATTTTATAGTTCTGCCATGTCAGGAAATGTTTTTCATATAATAGTTTACACACAACACACACATGCCTAACCGAACATACATCCTATCAAACCAGCCGTGGTTCTTGTGTTTGCACAGACGTAACACCCCTTTTGTTGAAATAGCAAGCAATTACTTGTACAGGGCAAGCAAAAGGTTTATATGGGGATACATATTTGTAAAGGCCGTGTCACACCAGCCTTGCGTGCGACTTGCAAAGAACAATTTTGACTACCCGGAGGTCCCCGTAGATATCCGCACATGACAGTACCTAGCATGTATCTCGAAAGTAGTCGCCCGGAGGTGCGCACGCATATTTTTTTACCCGCAACCGTGTTTAGGCCCTGTCACACCTTTCCGGGCAAGCTACTCGGGCTTGTTACGTGTAGGGATTTTCTAGCATACCGGACATTCCTGAGGGCGGAAAAGGATTTGTGCGAGTCAGCGCATGTGTCTTTATTCTTGCTGGACGCGTTATACTTGCGAGTATACTGTGTGACCTTTGTACCAGTCGCGTGGGGGCTGACAACTTAGTGAAGGAATTCCTCTAATGGAATGGCTGAAATCTCACAGAATTTCATTATCTTGGCTGCATACGGGACTGCGAAGTACCTGCGTGGGAATTGCCTGGGAAGTACTGCCGCTAAGGGTCTCCTACTGGCGTTCTGCGTGGACCTCTACGGGCATTCCCGCGACTCACCCGGAAAAGGTTTTGGTCATGCTCAAAACTTGGCTGCGGTTAAATCGGACTTGCGTGAGCACCTCCGGGCAACTACGCGCTAGATACTGTCAGGTGCGGACCAACTGCGAAGAGCTACTTGGAGTAAATTTGTTTCCCCGCAAGTCAAGCCGCAGAAGTTCCCCCGTACGGTATGACAAGGCATGAATGAAAATTGCAAACATTCTTGTTCGCCCGCTGAAAATCTTCTACGTGCTGGAAACTACCTCCTCGCCACAAGCCCGCGTTATGGTGTGAAACGGCCTTAAGCAAAAGGTTATGCAAGCAATTACTTACATGTAAGCTTGATCTTTTGCTTGACAAACTTGTGTTCGTGCTTGATGCAAAGTTGCTCGCAAGCAATTGCTAGTTTTTATGCGTACTGCCCAATATTTATGGCTTAGACTTCTGTGAGTTCATACACTGTATGTCCTGATTGACTCCGGCTATTAAAACCCAGGATAGCCCAGACTTCTAGTAATAGAGTCTGCATTACAAGATCATGTTTGCCCTAAAGAATCCCATTCTGGGTATTTGACACACTAGGTACAACACTCACTTTGCTCTAGAATTCAACCTACTGACTTTGAGTGTGTTCTTCTCTCTTCTTTTTTTTTTTCAGTTTTAATGGCAGAGGTAGTCGCCCACTTCTTACCAAGACTTGTAGAACTCCACAACTACACGCCGGCCAGCTCCACCAAGCAGAAGAAAGACAACTGGAAAACGCTAAACCGGTAAGTCTCGGTGACTAATCATGACATTTCTGTTGTCAGATATCTTTAGAAAGCAAATCTTGTGGTGTACTACATGCAGCAGGAATTCATTTGTATAGCATCAGATAAACACTAATTCTACCCTCAAATTTCAGTTTAGAGACAGGAATGCAGTATTTATGAAGTGATGAACAAAAGTGGAATTCATGTTCCCTCAGTAGACTGGCACAATATTTTTTTTCTTTTTTTTTTACACCCATGAAGATATATATTATAAGAGATGTACATACACACTAGACATACATTTTGATGTGATACCAACTGTATACTGTATACGCTATATATTTCGCGTGGGTTTTATTTTCGCGAATTTCGCGAGTCGGGAGCTATTCGCGAAATTAACAACGCGCGAAAATATTACCTTCCAAAATGAATCCCTTGCCTTGGTGATACGAACATTTCAGTACTAGTATACCATGTCACGGCTTACCGAACAGACCATACTGGCTAAGCTTGTTTACGTACATATATTGCGGCACAACGTTTACAAACGCGCGGCGTGTCACCCTTGGATTACATGTACCGTATTAGCACTAGCTCTTGCGTTTGCATGCCGCTACATTCACATGTCAACTTTAGGGGCCGGGGCTTCGTATGTTCCAGCTGGTTGCCGTTGAATTTTACTCATACCCCTCGTACCACTCGTCAGAAATCTAGCGCGATGGGCTCAACCACTTCAAAAATGTTGAATTCTAACTTACTAGTTCGCAGAGTTTGGTATGTTTTTTCCATGCAGTGTATAACTAGTATCATTCTTATTTGCTAGTAAGTTGAAAATTCACACTTTCTTTGCCACTTCATATTTTCTCTGGTCCCCCAATGGCGAATTTAACCACTCGCGAAAATGTGTGACAGCGGCAATTCGCGAAAATTTATGTACGCGAAAATTATAGCGTATACAGTATCTTGTACTTTTGAACACCAGTCATTGAGGATATGTGAAGGAGAAAAGTGCATTGACTGAGACAGTGGTGCATCCATTATTGTGACAGTGTCGTTACAGGAAAAGTGAAACTACATTTAGTTTGTAGCAATATGAGAACATGAAAGATCTCAACATGGATGCTGTAAAGCTAGAATATGTATTGCCTCTAAAACAGATAAAGAGCAACAGGAGGATATGTGTCCATTAGGCTGCGTTCACATAGAAGTATACGGTATTCGCTATTCGTTATTCGCTATTCGCTATTCGCTATTCGGGCACCCAGTACACCATCACCCGCACCGTCAACTCACCATCCCATGCAGTGAGGATTTCTTCCTCCTACATCCCAGCAAATCTTATTAACAATTTCTAAACTGCATCAGAATATCAGTCTAAATGCATATTTTTGCTAAAGGGCAAATCCAGACCAAAATTGTCATTATTTCATAAACGAGAGACGGTATACGCTGCAAGAAAATCGAACAAGCTTGATTCCCACTATGCTATACTATTCGCAGCTATTCAGTACTTTCGAATAGTGCCCTCTTATGTGAACCGGTGTTAGGAAATCCTATCGTTCGATTCAAGCTATTCGTGTGCCCTCGAAAACGAGCCCCGAATACCCGAATAGTATACTTCTATGTGAACGCAGCCTTATCAAGTATTGGCAGTAGGTGGCCAATGTGTACATGTTAAATGTTCTTGACTCTTGTAGCAGCTCGAAGGAGAAACAAAAACAGATGTACAGGGGTCATGTTTCTTTGTTTTTGTTTTATTTATTTCCACCGCAGGAAGGTGTTGTGCAAATTTCACTTCTCAGTTCCCGACCACGTGGTCAACAGTGTAGTCAACGTCAAGCCGGGCGTCATAGAAAATGTCTTGTGGCAGGTCAGGCAGAAAATTGACATCTTCCTCATGAAGCGCAAGAGCAATCCTCAAAAGGTGAGTTTGTTTGTAAGGAGCGCTCTTACAGGAGAGGGCAAAATTTGGCTAAAAAGCAGCAAGTGAAGAGAGAGAAAGTTCTCTTGAGTGAGGCCATGCATTTCTGTGCTATATGCTCAATTCTCATAAACTGTGGGTCAACTGGTCGTATTCTAAGGACGAGTAAAATAAGGAAGGTTTATAGCTATATGTACTTGGACACCGATTGTTCACTTTTCAACTGAGAGAGAAATAATTATATTCATGGGCAAATGGCAGTGATCTCACATAGGCAAATGAGTGGTTCCTTTTATGAAGAGTAGGGAAAACCAATTTGTTAAATGACAGGAGTAAATGATGCTTTTTGTTTGCAGTGGTCAGAATATGTCACATGTGTTTACGTTCGATATGAGAGGCCAACATCTTATGTGCAGGTTGGCACGCACACATATGCACACACACATCACACAGAATATCGGGAAAAAGCAGTATGACCCATGATAGGAAGAAAACAAAACAAACAAATGTGTAGTAAAATGAGATCCAATCCAGAACATGATTGTTTTGATGTGAAAGTTCGCACCTTCTTGAAACAATTCAAAGTCTTTGAATCTGAACCTTCTTCTCAGAAAATTTTGAACACCATTTATTCATTTTCCTATTTGGTTTCCCACTGGGAATGCAAAGGAATAAATTTGACACGAATATACACAACTGTGAAAAATTTCACTAGAATGAAGATCAGTAGTTACAGCACTGAGTATGCTGAATAGAAAGGCGAAGATGTAATAAGAGAAAGATATACTGGCAATTCACAGATAAGACTTGTGTGTTGTTCTTAGTATTTAGAGTTTAGAAGCATTTTCATGAAAAAAACAATAGGTGTGTGATGTATCCTTACAAGTGTAGTGCTGTCTAAATGCAAAGAAGTCTTTATACTATGTAGGATACAGTGTACCTGCTAAACTGTTCCCCTCTCAAACCAGGAGATGTCCCCTGATGGCTACATTGATGGACAGGAGGTGGGATCCCAACCACCAAAAGGGAATCGCATTGGTAAGAGAATCTATGAAGTCAGAAGGCCTCTGATCTATTGCTGTTGACTAATGAGATAGTAGAACATTACAGACTTTGGCTTACAAGGGGGCTGTAACTGACGTTTAGGGGAGGGTTTCGCTATGTGACAGTTTCCTAGGATTCAACATGTAGTATTGTAGTATTAAAGTAAAACACAAGTAGCATTTTATCTAAAGAACCAAGAGTAGTATGGGCATTTCATAAATTCCTGACAAAAGAGTACTCATTCATCACACCACTTCAGTTAATCCACCACCTACTGTAACCTGCAAAGCCACATGTACTGTAAATGGAGATTTCAGAGTCGTGCAGTTAACAGGGTAATGTGGGTTGATGCAGAAATACAATGCAACGTTATGAGTTGGTTTGCATCTTCAATGAGGGCAAGTTGTGTTTTCCGGTCAGTGGTGATGATTGTCCTGGACATTGTTTATACCTACACTGTACTGTCAACAAGCATTGCCAACCTCCCTTTCAAGATCCCCCTCCCCACTGAAAAAAAAAAATCCCCCCCCCCCCAAAAAAAAAAAAAAAAAAAAAAAAAAATCAAAATTTTGTTATACATGAAGCCTGATGTGTGGACAAAGACAAGGGACAGCATGTAGTTTTAGTTTTTCGTAGCAAGTAAAATCGAGAGGTTGGCATGACTTCTTTGTCCACATCTAGCAATACCCCCCATGAATCAGCAATCAGCGATACATCCCATGTACTAGACAAAGGAAATGTACCATCTTGTCAATGTGTGTTTCTCCTTGTATTACTTGTACCACTCACAGGGATGGGCAGACCACCTAAGGCACCAGCTGCTGGACCCAAGGCTCCGATAGTCTTACATCCACCACAAGGGTAAGACAGCTTTTCAGACTTTTGTACATGATTTTATATGCAGAATCTATTATTCAGTTTCAACTTCAAATCTCTAGTAAACTGGCATCCAACAGGGGCTTATTAGCCACAGTCACAGTGGCAAAAGATTGCAAAGTTTAAGATCGTGATCTTCTAGATCTCGATCTTTCGCCAGTGTGACCACAAACTTCCCGTAAAACTTCTCGCGAAACTTCCCTCTCAAACTAGGGATATTTCCCCCCACTCCCGCCAAACTTCTTGACCTTTTGCCAGTTTGAATGCCAAAAACTTAAACTTCGCAAAGTTTGTCATGTGACCGGTCCATCATGTTTGCAGGCTGTACCTCCAAAGCATGCAATCATTGTGATGAACAGAAGTGCGTTGTTACCTCACAATCACCAGCTATCAGACGGCGTACTCTTCTTTCTTGCGCACACATACTAGTGACCCAAACTTCTTGATCCAAAGCTATCAGTGTGAACGGACGACAAAAGATCGCAAAGACCTCACAGTCTTTTGCTATTGTGACCACGGCTTCTTTTCTTTGATTACAGAGCCATAAAAAGCCACTCGATTGTGCAGTCACTGTCTAATCTGGTGTGGTTAGGCCTAATTGCTGATGGAGAGATTGTTCATTTTTCACAGCAGTCACTGCTTATGTTTAGATGATCATGTAAGGAAAGTGAGATTCAAATAGGCAGCCAACATTCATTTTTCAGGCCAGGCAGCATGGTATAAATCTACCTGCAAACATTCATGATGAGCAAGGATAAACAGGCCTGTGAATGAATAAAAACAGGCTTTCATGGATTGGAAGAAGAGAAGTCACTTTGTGAGAGGTTGCTTTGAATTCCTTTTCAAAGTCTTTGCATTGACAGAAATATTTAGTTATTTCTTGTTCGTTATTGTTAATCCAGAGATATGGAGATTTATGGCAAAAAGAGCCTCATTTCAATTTTTCAAGTCCTAAACAATACATTATAGTTAGAGGTATTCAGGACAAATCTTGATATAGCCTTGGCTATTAAACATTGATGCTTGCAACCCAGCCCCCTCTTTGACATATTTGTTTTGATGGGTTGTCTATGTTAACAGCGATCCACGTGGAGCATCATACAGGCAACAGTTCAACGGTGGCATTGAGCCAGAACTCCCCCCAGCAGTACGGATGGTTATAGAGCAGAAAGAGCAAGCTCTACTGGCATCACAGGAAACAGTTCAGGTAATTTTGAAAGAAAAAAAAAACTTCAATAACAATGACAACAATAACAACAACAACAACGACAACAACAACAACAACAATAATAACAACAACAACTCAAAATAAACCAAACTAAACTAGCGAACAAATAATTGCCAAATCATCCAAATTTGATTGACAAAATGTCAACCTGCATGCATGTCAACATTCATGAATACTCAGAATGCTGTTATAGTGCAAACACAGATACGGATATGTGGAACTGTGATGTGTGGATGTGGGGAGGGAGAAATTTAATTGACTCACTAGATTGGTCTTTTCAATTATCAGTTAAGATATGATATTGCATTGGATTAATGGCTGTGATCCAGTGTCTGTAATCGCACTTCATGAATTTGGCTTAAGTTTAACACATGGACAGTGCTAGTAGTTTTGCTTTCTGTAAATAGGATGTATTGTAAAGAAGTATAGGAAATTGCACTACTTTACCTTTCAGTAATAAGTCAAGGGAATGTGTATTTTTCATACAAAATTGCATCTTGTTGAATTCCCTTCGTATTTTCTATATGTCGTTTCACCGCTGTGACATCACAAATTCTTGTAGCCTTTTGATCCGGCGATGAAAGCAGTTGGATTTATTCAAACGTTTGAAAGTATGAAACGTTTGAACGATTTGTCCAATTTCCCTCCAGCTTCACTGACAAGTTCTCACTGTATTTTTACAATTACTGAATCAGTATCAGATCTATTACAAAAAATGCTGCTCTCCTGAAGTTCAATCATCAGACACGGGCAATGCTAACGGAGGGAGTCAGTGAAAACATCATAATTTGTAATTCTACTGCACCAAATTATTGTGAGCAACTCACAGCACCTGGAGTTGTAAGCTATTTATTGTTGTGAAAATAAATATTCCATCTCGCAAGAGCTTTTTCCCCATTGGAGTTGTGTAGCGTGTACTGTAGATATCTATAGCATTGTATATGTAAGGTGCATCTACTCAATGTTACAAAAAAACAACAACGGCAGCCACCACCACAAAAATGCAAAATCCTAAATATAGATGCTGTATCTACCTTATTTATTGAAACTCAGAATAGAATAGCCATAACACTGGCTTTTTCTGTTTCCATGTTGTAACATTAGTCAGGGGAGAGGGTAGAATATAGGCAATATGAACAGGAGGTTGCGGTTATATCATGACCTCATTCCTTCTTTGCCCCAGATTCTGCCAAATGGTGTTGATATATATTTAAATTTAACACTGTGTGTTGACCAAGAGGATTGAAGTTCAAGGTCTGTTTAATATGAAACCACAGCAAATTTGACCCCGACGCTTGCCCTTGTCTTTGACATATCTTTACAATGAAGTCTCTTCATTGTGTTTACTTTAGGGTTTGGCATTATGCCTATTACTGTCTCGCACACATAGAGTGAAATAGATTTGTTTTGATTGCTTTTTTCTTTTCCTGGTTTCCTTCACTCGAAAATAGAAAGTGGAAAACAAAATGAAAATATAGAAATAGTATTGGACTAAAGCAATAGCATATCTGTACTCTTTACAACTTCTTTACCGCTTTATAAAATGAAACGAGAAATGTGTAAAGCGTACAGCAGCTGATATCCCAAATTGCATCATGTGTTACTATACTGTGATTAAAATATTCCTCTCATTTCAGAGATGAAAATATTTCTGGATATTCTGTGTCCTTTTCTGAGTAAAGATGGTATCCATCACGTTTACTTGCATATTACTGTGTACAGTTACACTGTACATCTGGCACCTTATTAATATATCTTTTAGATATGAAGTCAGTCCTCACCATAAGCTAGGAGAAAGCATTCCATGCTGTTTAATGCAGCTTCCTCCATATTTGAGAATATCTATGTGACTGTGCATCACGAAGTCAAAGTTGCCAAACTTGAGTTTTTAGTTAAGGGCAGATTTTGAAAGAGCAGGTGTCAAGCTTTAAAAAGATGTATACTGTATACGTGGTTTCTTTCGCGGTGGTTTTATTTTCGCGCTTTTCGCGCTTTGAGGTTGAACCGCGAATTTAACATCACGCGAAAATGTTTTGAACCCGTCGCTTGTTACAACGCTATCATTACCGACCGCGAATTTAAACACACGCGAAAAAGTCGGCACCGATGGAAACCGCGAAAGTTTCTGTACGCGAAAGAAACCACTTTTACAGTAACTCAATTCAAATGGACTCTCCTAATCTATCTAAACATTGGAAAGAAAACACACACTCTGGAAAAGTGTGCACTGAGAAAAGAGGCTCTGAAGTAAAGGGTCTATTCCAGCACTAAATCCTACATGTACCAAGCCGTGCTAGCAATGCAATGAATGGGACAAAAAAAAACACAAAAAAAAAACCTGGGATGCAAAACACCTCAGCAACAACAATGAAGGGATAATCAGATTAAGCTGAAAGTAAGCATGCTTTAATAGCGCATTCTATCCATTACCAATACTAATTTTCAAAGCAGTAGGATTATCATTTCAAAAGTCATTCAGAGTTGAAAGTGAAGAGTTTTTTTGAGGGTTTTTAAGAAATGAAAAGGGGCCTCTAAAACATACCTAATCACACTATTCTACCAAAAAAAAAAAGTGTAGTAGAAAAACTGCTGAAAACACAATTTCCCATTCGATTTATGATCCCAAACTTTACAATAATGTAGATATTCTAAAGAATTGCTCTTTCAGAAAATTTGAAAAACTCAAGTTTGACCAGGTTGACCTGGTTCACCTATTTTCAGTCCTTATGTAAAATCAGGGCATGCAACTTTTTGCTGGTGCTGTGATGCCCGGTTACATGATATCATATATCTCTCTTAAATTGGCAAATTTTGTTTTCTGATTTTGCAGATTGAGTGATTTTTAAGCAGATACATCTAATCTTTCTCTAGTGTAAGAAATGCAGTCAGACTTAGAGCTGCTAATTTAAAAAATGATGACGAGATCATTCCTGCAAGGCTTTATGGGATTGATTAATAAGTGCCGGCCACTCCTCTGCATGATATTGAGGGTGTGATGGGGTACTTGAGGGTCTGTCAATATGTATAGTAGGTGACCATCACTAGAACTTGTTTTTCTTTGTCTCTTGTGATGTTTGATGTGCTTGTAGCATCAACCTTGCCCTTGGTAGCAAGCATTTGCATATCATCGCAAATGAATATCAGTATGAACAGTGAGCTTGTGCCAGAGAGAAATGCTGTTCATGTCTTTACGTTTGTACATGTACTTTACAGTATTTGTGACAATGATTTCACACCAACACATTTACTGTAAAAAGGTGGCTTCATATTATGATTTATGGCATAAATGTTTCATGATATGTGTTTGAGAAGCTTCTCATTTTCATTTTAGTATGTCATTCAAAGAATATTTTGACTTTTGCATTGCTGTTTTCAACAAAAATTGCATTAAGCAGATTGACACATGCAAAGCTGCTAAAGTCTAACGCTGTAGTGATGCTGCACTCTTGTCCCCATCCATTTCCATCTCCACCCTCACCGTAATCCCCCCATAACAACCCCATTCCCCTCCCCCCCCAAAAAAAAAAACAATAAGAAAAACAATCAAGACTGAGAGCCCATATAGGACCCTGCACCTCAAAACAAACAAAAAGTCGCCAGACATGAATTTTTAGTTAAGACCATATTCTGAAAGAGCAGACTTTAAGCTTTAAAAGGATGTATAACTCAAATCAAATGGACTCTCCTAACCTATCTAAATATTGGAAAGAAAGCACAAACTCAGGAAAAGTGTGAACTGAGAAAAGAGGCTCTGAAGTACAGTGTCTATTCAAGCGCTTAATCTTTACCAAACCGTGCTGGCTGTGCGATGAATGGAACAAAAAACAGGAAGTAAACCACCAGAGTAACAACAATGAAAGGATTATCAGATTAAACTGAAATTAAGCATGCCTCATTAACACATTCTGTCCATGATTAATGCCAACTTTCAAAGCAGTAGCACTATCCTTTCAAAAGTTATTAGAGTTTAAAGTTAAGAGTGTGGACAAGGTTTTTCAGAAATGAAAAAGGGATTCTAAAGACACACCTAATCACACTATTCTACCAAAAATGTTCGAGATAAACTGCTAAAAAAACACTTTCCTGCCCGTTTTATGATATCAAATTTTAGCATAATGTAAAAGAAGACCCGCTCTTTCAGAAAGTATGAAAAAGTCAAGTTTAGCTAGTTGACCCATTTCACTTATTTTCAGTCCTCACGTATAATCAGTGTGTGCGACTTTATGTTCGTTTTGAGGTGCACGGTCACATATATTGTCTCATGGCCTTCACACAGTGCAGTGAATTGCAATGGCCTTTCATTGTCATTCTCATAAACTAATTAGCCATGAGTGTCAGCAAGCATAAAGTAGCGTACCGCTTTAATCTGCTGTCTGCTTGTTGTTGTAGTCGTTGTTGTTGTTATTGTTGCTGCTGCTGCTGTTGCTGTTGTTGTTGTTGGTTGTGGTGGTGGTGCTGTTGTTGTTGTCTCTATTAAAGTCTTTGCCACTTTGTGCTTCTTTGTCCCGGTAGATCCTGCAAGCCAAGGTGCGGCGGTTAGAACACCTGCTGAAGCTGAAGGACGACCGCATCGAGGAGCTGATGAAGAGGAGAGACGGGATGCAGAAGACGCAGGGCTATTACTGAGAGCGGCGTCAGGATGGGGTTCTCCGCGCTGCCATCGGTTGGCGATTTTCCTCATCCGCCTCGAGCAGAGGACGGAAATGACTTTAACACACTTGAGAGACTATTGCTACAAGTGAGGAACAGTCATCCAGATTGAGATAGAGAAAACGAGAGAGGTCAACAAACTGACTGGCAGATATTCATAGATACAGTGAGTTTGCGAGAGATGTGGGTATAGCTGGGATGAGAAATGGCATTGAAGCAGAAGATTGCCAGAATGTGACAAAGGGGGAAATCCCGTTGAAGAAGGACGATTGGTTGGTGACAAGAATCTGGTGATGTCATAATGCTGCATTATCCTACATATATCACAATCATCACATGCATGTGGGAATATAATTGATGTCTCATGCAGAGAAGCAGGGCTGTTTTTCTTGTTTATATAATTTTTTTTTTGCATGTTTATCATTCTTGTTCTGACACAGTGCTCGTTGAACCTAAAGTTTGTTTGAAAGTTTGTCGGCCTATGTATTGATTGGTGCGTCAGTGCTGCCTTGTGGAAGTCATAGAAGGTGTACTTGTACACAGGGTTTGTATGCGTAGGAAACTTTTTGAAAACTTGCCAAATATTTTGTGAATTAACTGTCCTCTTCCTCAGTCCCTCTACCCCTCTTTTGCCAAGACTTGGACCCCCTTTTCCCCCGAGCATTTCCAGATTCAACCGTCAAACAGGTCTGAAAAGTGTGCCAAGTTTGCTTGTGCATAGAATGAAATGTTTTCTATGGGATGTCGATATTGTCCCAAGTTATTTATCTGAGGTGAAAAACTGGAAACAATCCCTTCTACCGGTATTTGAGGAAAACAGGTGGCTATGTAAACAAGGTCAAAGTGTAGAAATGAGAAGGCAGTCTGTTACAAATTGACTTTATGATTTAGGGAAATCTGACATTTTTTTAATATATGAGACATTCATTTGACGTGTGTACCTGAGTGTCTTCATTATGATCAGCAATGGGCATCAAATGAAATATGTGCTTGTACTCCCCAGTTGAGGTGTTGAAATATGTGATACATGTACTTATCATCATTACACAAGAAATGCATGCCACATAATGATTGCAGCATTGATAAGGTATATTTATTAACAAATGTTGACAATATTAGGAGAAAAGATTATGGCAATATTTCATTCCCTAGTTTTGTAAATTATGTGTGTGCATTTGTATTCAAACAGTTGTATGCCCGGGTAACAAAACAATTTTTTAACATGCCTGTGGCAACACCCTTTCTAAAGCTCACATCATTGCCAATTTTTTTTTCATAGTTTTATTGTTATTTTTCAATTACAGTATATATATATATATATATATATATATATATATATATATATATATATTTTTTTTTTTTTTTTTTTTTTTTTTGCTGTTCACCTTTCCCCTTCTGTTAATCACCATAAAACAGAACTATATAAACCAGCAATTACTGCATCATACATTACATAGCTTTAATCAATCACAAGAAAATATGTAAACCAGAGAATCAAAGTGCTGTATACATTTATGTAGGAGTCCATTCAATCAATATGTTGATTTTGTCCTACAAATGCCATATCAACAATTTTATAAATGGTTTTTCGTCTTATGGACCAATGTAATCATCATCAGTATTAGTGTCATAATATTTACCATGATTAGAATTTTGAAAAGTGAATGTCAGATGGACAGTTATAAATAGGGACATTTTGGGTCATGAAGATATTTGTATGTTTGATTTTGGTTTGTTGCAGGATGGACTCCACACACTGTTGCACGTTTACTGCAGGTTGAGTTTGGAATGTGGCGAGTTTAGCGGCATATCCACGCACATTTATTTATTAACCTCTGTATTCAGAGATCAGCTGTGAATGTTCTTTTGAACAGTCTCGCTTTACTCAGGCATATTCAATTCCATTGTACCCCATTCTCTTTCAATGTCTTTCCCCCCCCCCCCCCACCTTTTGTCAAATTTTGTAGTATTGTTGGGATTCCATATTTTGAAAACCCTCTCATGGATGTTGTGTGTGTGTGTGTGTGTGTGTGTGTGTGTGTGTGTGTGTGTGTGTGTGTGTGTGTGTGTGTGTGTGTGTGTGCTAGGCTTGAGGGAAAACATTTAAGAACAAAATCTGCAGATTTGTCAGGAATTGAGTTCCACCAGTCTGCTGCACTGTACATCCCCCACTCCTTTTTTTTTTGGCTCACCAAACTACAGCATGATAAGAGCAGCAGTCATTGATGATAGCATGTGCACCCGGTTACGGTACTGTAAAAGTGGAAATTTTCGCGCATTTCGCGCAACCAGAAACTAGCGCGAAAATAAAAGCACGCGAATATTTTTGCTTGCCATACGTTCCTGTGCGTGATGTCTTGATTCCGCGGAATTAAAAACACGCGAAACTCTTCTGACCCGGCCTAGCGCGAAAAATTAGTCGCGCGAAAATATCCACTTTTACAGTATTCAATTGGCATATGAAATATGTTGACACTTCAATTGCCACTATCCCTGCTTATCCGTGGCTTGCGTTACAGTGCACTCCTGTTATAACAAACATGGCTGTAATTCTTGTTACAATGAAATCACTATTCAGGTCTCAAAATTATCATCTGTATAATCTTTATACACTATACTGTTCAGCCATAATGAAATTTTGTCATATGAAAAGAAAACCGCCGGTCCCAACGACTTTGTTATTACGGGAGTACGCTGTTCCAGCTTATGCGATATATACCATGTACAGTGCACTCCCGTTATAACGAACATGGTTATAACGAAATTCCGGTTACAGCGAAATAAATATTGAGGCCCCAACATTATCCTCTCTTTGTTTTTTACTGTTTGTTTGTTAGGTTATAACAAAATTTCAATATAGCGAAAGAAAACTGTCCATCAAGAGGAATTCATTATAACAGGAGTCCACTGTACTCCAAGGTGAGGTAGGATGATTAATCGTTTAAATTGGCATGATGTTACTTTACATTATTTGCTTTCATTGAAGTACCCAGTTGAAGCATTCTTACACATGTGATGTCGTGAATATCTGTATATGTGCTGTACCAAATGGTGGAGGGTCTCTTCTGCATTTGTGCTAGACTACCATGATCACAATGCACTCAAAATGTGCACAGTTTGCCCCTGTGCACTTTTATTTCGTGTGGGCCAATTATGCATTCCAGTACATGTACAGTGCATTTGAGATACGTGTATTTGCACCAGCCAGGAGCCTGTTGCATAAAACATTTAATCTGAGAAAAACTCTTGTAAGAACTGAGAATTTGGGTTAGTATGATTATGCCGTTGACTGTACACAAGAAATGAAGAGTTTGTTCGCAAAAACCGATAAGTCCATATTGGCCAAATGGAGATATTTGCGATTAAAGGTCAAGAAAAATAAAGAGAATAATAAGAAAATTTTTGCTTCTTTTGACCATAACTTCAAGAATGTACCTTTATATGTAGTGACCAATATATCATTTAAAAGGTATTATTTTGTACTTTATGACAGAGACCGTACTTTAAAATCTTCAAAAATGGACTTATTGGTTTTTGCGAACAAACTCTTCAAATATTCTGTTCAAAATCAACCCGAGTTTTTCTTAGGTAAAAAGTTTTATGCAACCGGCTCCAGCTGATGCAAATATCCTCGAGAAGGCTGCTCACAAATGTGGATGACTTTGCAAGATGGCAAGTTCGTCATATTATACTGTATTTATTCATTACTAGGTTGTAATTTTGATAAAGTGGGGAGAGGGGATCCTAGCCAAACTAAATTGTTCGTGCCCTTCATGTGCTGAAATATAAATTGTAAGTTTTTAGTGAAGACAAATTGACGTAGAAAAATATGAGTTGTAAATGTAGAAAAGTCATATGCTGAAAATGTAAATATTATACAAAACTAGAAATGAATTACATCCGTATATTTGAAGAACTACATGTATGGTGTACATTCCTGCATACTGTACATGTATGTAAAAAATGGTTATTTTTGTAGATGCAATGTTTGCCACGGTGTACATGTATAAGTATACTGAATAAAACATGATATTGTATAACAGTAGGTCCAGCTTGTTAAAAGTGTGCTTGATTCTTGTGTTTTGTTTGAAATTAAGAGTGTAAAACTTCATGGTGAGACTATTGTCAAGAGTTTCAAAGAAAACTAAAATCAGCTATAACATGTAAGTCAAACATGATATGGTTGAACATAATCTGCAATTTCAGCAATTTTATTGAGACAATTTTCATGACTTTGATAGATGCAGTACATTTAACCTACTGCAGCCTGAAAACACAAAAATGTGGTCCACACACTTTTATCTTGACAATGCTCCAGTAACATGGTGCAATTAAACATAATTGCAAAGCACCATTAATTACAAAATGGGTTTAAGAATGTAGCCTATTAGAAGCACTGAAACATGTTGAGTGTGCACTCTTTAGATTTTTTCTGATGCCCCGCAGTGCTGAAAGTGCGCAGCATAAAGCGTAACTGCACTCCATCTGAGGTCACAATAAACTTACTTTTACAGCCCACATCCAACCAGTTTCGATAGTGTGCTCAATCACTTATTTACTGTAAATTTCTATGAACTATGTTTCACATACCTTTATAATTGTGAGGTGCATATCTAAAACAATGCTGCTATGGTTTAATTGGAACATGTTTATATAAGTTGGAACATTTCTTCAGATGTCTTTGATTTTGAACAAGATCTACATAATATAGCCGACTGGTATTCATCCACAAAGGTAAGTGAAAAGTAGTTCAAAGAACCATTACATTGCAATGCAAAGTTTTACCAGCTGATACCACATTTCATAGACCCATTTCACAGAACAAATAATTCATTCACAGGTTTAAATTTGTGATGTTAGTGGAGATGCAGCACACTCGGGAACTCAAGTGTTGTGCCTGCATTTCCACCAATGCACTCTCTCCTGTGCATTATTTGCATACAATTTGCTACATAAAACATCATGTCTGTGGCATCTCTCGGAGCATATATACGGGGAAAGTTACTAACTGCACAGCGTTTCATCTGGTAAATAAAAAAATGATCCCAAATGAGTCACCTTTGAGATCAAAATCTATACCAGCTTCTCAGCAGGACATGAACATGCTATAATTTTAATGAAAGCTTATGGAGTCTGCTTGATATCTTTCCATAGAACATTTATTTTCTGTTGGTGTGAATGTATTGTCACGCAGCTACTTATGGTGATATACTTCTTTACACATCAGCAACTTCATGTAGAGAGCCATAATACACACTTTGCTACCTATAGTGGGTATACAATGAACATTCTGACAGTGGGAAACAATTACATTATTCCCTTTGCCCTTAAATTCCATTGTCCACCATGTGACAATTTCTCAAGGTACCACTGTCCCTCTTTGTGATCAGTTTATGATTAATTTGTTTAGTGAGTACTGCTCTGGGGGCATCAGGTCAATTCAAATAAACAGATGTGACCAGGCATCTCAAAACCAACAACAAGTCACACCCCTTGATATTATGCAAGGACCCCAAAAAGGTGAAATGGGTCGACCAAGTCATTCTTGAGGTTTTTCATATTGTCTGAAAGAGCTGTTCTTCTTCTGAATGGGAAAGTGTGTTTTCAGCACTTTTTCTAAAAACCTGTTTTTTGTAGAGTAGTGTGAACATGTATGTCTTTAGAGGCCCCTTTTCATTTCTTGAAATTCCTTTGCACACTCTTCACTTTCAACTCTAATAACTTTTGAAAGGATAATGCTACTGCTTTGAAAGTTGGCATTAACAATGGACAGAATGTGTTAATAGAGCATGCTCAATTTCAGCTTAATCTGATAATTGCTTCATTGTTGTTGCTACAGTGGTTTACATCCCGTTTTTTTGTCCCATTCATGGCACTGCTACAAGGGCTTGGTAAAGATTAAGCGCTTGAATAGACACTGTACTTCAGAGCCTCTTTTCTCACTTCACACTGTTCCAGAGTGTGTACTTTCTTTCCAATATTTAGATAGGTTAGGAGAGTCCCTTTGAATTGAGTTGTACATCATTTTAAAGCTTAGAGTCTGCTCTTTCAGAATCTGCCCTTAATATATGTCTGGTGACTTTTTCTTGGTTTTGCGATGCAGGGTCGCATATTGTACCTGTTAAAAAGAAAAAAAAATGAATCTTGCTCTTTGACCCATCAGGTCCTAGGGATATTCTGCTGCAGAAATCATCTTGCCATCATCAGATTGGCAAATCTGAAATCCACTGCACATCTTATCTTGTAGAAGATATAGATGGAACTGGTTAAAGCCAAAATATAGTTCTCTTATGCCTGCACAACTGTCAATTATTGCTCTAAAATGCACACATATATGAACAAAAAAAGTGTAAAATAACACTGTGATAACACAATTCAGGGGCGGATCCAGGAATTCCGTAAAGAGGGGGCGCGTTTACAACAATTAAAGGGGGGGGGCACGCATAACTCCCCCATTTTTTCTTTTTATTTCTTTTGTTTCAACAAAAAAATAAAGGGGGGGGGGGCGTGCGCCTGGTGCGGTCCTCCCTGGATCCGCCACTGCAATTCTAGTTGTGTAATGACGAAATTGCGAAACATAAGCTAAAACAGTTCGCCGGAAGTTCACAACTTCAGAACTTACCTGATTGTCATTGTGGTTGCTACATAATTTTAAATAATCGATTATCAATAATCAACAAAATGAGCCACAGCAGTGTCCATCAATCTTCTGTGCTATACATTGTAGTCGTATGCAGATTATGATTGCAAGGGCAAAACCATTATCATACTACCTCCCAACAATGCTGAATGGGGATGGCCCTTTTAGAATAAGAGTTGTGTACCAAAACTGAAATTATTCTATACTTCTGATCTCAAAATACTCCAAAACAACTCATCATTCTGACAAATCATATCAGCCTGGTAAGTTTCTTGGTAGACCCTTTGGATGTACTACAAGCAAGATCCAAATGGCAGAAAATATTTTTAGCCCTTCAGAGAACTACGTTTTAGCTTTAAATTCATTTAATCTGCAGAAAATCAGAATGAAATTTACAAACTATGCCATTTAGTGAGAAGAACAGGTACTTAAAATGTGCTAAAAATCAATGTGTTGCTAATGTAAGAAAACAGCTATAGGTAAAACAATTAAAGGGATTTTGAAAATTCTGTAATCAAAACAAAAGGTATGTATACCGGTAACCAATGAAAAGTCCAAATGAAAGAGAATTTATAATCTACCAAGCAAACATGTGAAATACTGGCAATGAATAATCTGTATCTTTGCAACATGTACATTGCATGATGGATGAAATGATTGCAACTGCAGCCTTACGACTCTCGTTGGGCCTGTGGACTTGGCACTGAACACTGATTTTAAAGGGAGATATCTGGACCAGCTAGAAATTACCCTGATAAGGAAGAACACACTTTAATGAGCTTGATCAAAAACTGGATAGACATTAGGAAGTCCTAAACTTGTGAAGTTTTGCTCGTTTTCACTAAACAGTTATCGAACATTTATTGTGAATATGCAAATGACTGAGTTGATGATGTCATCACCTTGCAACTGTCCATATACACAAAATCTTGAAATTTTCTGTCTTCTGACCGAACATCATCATGTCCCAGTCTCAAATCCAACTATGTCTCACTGATCATTATTTCGAAGTTATTCACCAACTAATAACACTATGTTTTACACTTTCATGGCAGAAAAACTGAATTTTCATCAGTGCTCCCATTCGGGATGATTACTACAGCGGAAGATCATTATAAAGAGATCAGACATAACACAACACTCTCATAACAAGGGGATTTTGCAGATCACAACTCTTCATAATATTTCTGGGACTTTCGTTGCATGTAAAGTACATGCATGATCTAGGAGCCAGCTCCACAGCTAAGATTTTCCACCAGGTGACAGATCAGTTAAGTTCTAAATCATGTGCACATCACCCATGTCGCCAAAGGAAATCACACAGAACGTACTTGTGGTCACAGGTCATTAATCTCTCGGCAAAACAGCAAACTAATCCTCTTACAGTTACTGAGGAGAGTTCTGCCCATGCTTGGATTTCATGCTTGAACAGATTTGGAGTGAGGACAAAAGTGAATATACAAAGAATATATATTACTTCAAATTTCCACTATTTCTCTTCACTCATAAACTCAGCAAGGATAACATGACACAAGTCAGTACACCAGATAGAGCCATGGACTTTTGTGGCATATATGCAACATGAACGGTCATCGTGCATATCCCATTATACAGTGTAGTATACTGAAATGTACATGTACAGCCCAATATGTGCATGTATATTTTGATCATTGGTGATGCCATATACTCTGCATGACACATCCCTCCTTCACATATACCATGCACAACATCCTCAAGTCTATTTGATCGATTTTGTTTGTTTATAAAATCCTTAACGATCAAGCTCCGAAATATTTAGACGCCTGTTTGACTTTATATACACCTACTAGAAATTTGAGGTCATCTAGTGATCCGCTTCGTCTCACATACTCTGTTACTCGCACCTTAGCCGGTGATAGGACATTTACTGTGTCTGCTTCAAAGCACTGGAACAATTTACCACTTACCGTTAGACAGTCTCCATCAGTCAGTGTGTTCAAAAAAGCCTTGAAAACACATCTTTTCAGTAGCAACTAGTTCGTAGCTGTATATATAACATTTATCCAATTATACATACTGTCGTACATGTTTTGAATTGATTGTAAGCGCTTTGGGCCTTGTGGGAAAAGCGCACTATAAATAATAGTAATAATAATAATAATAATAATTGATTAGATTTAAAATGTAAGATGCACCTCCTGTATTGCAACAATAATATGTCACACTTCCTTTCTGCCACCAGTCCATCACCACGTCCACGACATATCCAAGACCCTGTACGGTCTGCTTTGCTTCCTGCTCACGCCTGATCGGTTTGCGATGATGCTGTTTGACCACTCCCGGAGGGCACGACTCACACAGCCTCTCTCTCCCTGAGAGGAGACCTCCATCATAGAAACATGTCCTTCAGATAGTCATCAAACTCCTCCTCCCTGCACAGATGAAATCAGAAGTGATTATAAAAGAAAATGAGAACGTGACTTTTCAGAGATAAGCATCTGATGGAATTATCCACAATGGCATTTTCTGAAAACTTAAGCACATAATGGTCCCGGGGGTGAGAAGACCTTGTTTCTCAATTGGAATATATGTAAAAACCTTCTAACCCAATGTTGAATATCAAATATATTGATTTGAGTTTTAAAACACTACAATTATCAATGTGACCCAAATCAATGTTTCTACATTATTTGACGTCAATACAGATGTTTGCAAAAATGTTACACAACTGAAAATCAGTTTTTCACTCCCCTTAACCCATCGAGGATGGGCTGATTTTGCTACAACACGCATCTCCCATAGACACTTGCGCGAGTATACTTGGGACTTGTCCTCAACAGGTTAAAATTCATGATTTTTTAGATATGAGGTCTTGTCACCTCAGGGACAATATACATTACATTACTTTGCAATCAAGTCTGTAAATCAATAAGTTTTCTATTTCTACAGTGATGGCTGTATTATATTTTCAATTCTTGTTTCAAGACTTTTTCCGGAGGAAATGTTAAGTTTGGGTTTGCACTGTAAATCCAAGTTGACAGTAGGTGTTTTTACCAAGCGATTGCAGGAGACTTTCTCGATCATCAGAGGTGGCACATTCTGCTGTCTTCAGATGACACATAAAACTTAGAATATTTGGCAAAAAAATCTGAGCAGCAACACAGATCTTTAAAAGCTTTTGGATGCCATTCACAGGATGAGAAACTCCTGACAATTTGAAGACGTTACTCTGTATGGCTACTGACTTGGAATAGAACATTGTCATACCTGGACTTCTCCTCTGTCACCGGTGCTGGGCCTGTCCAGAAGTTACTCTCCGACACAGAGCTGGCTCCCTCATCTTTAAAAAGAGAACACAAAGTGATAACAGCTAGGTCTCTTATTTACATATATATATGAAGTCAGGTCTGTGGAGGTCTGCGATCTCTGACATGGACTGACAGCTAAAACATCACAGGAAAACATCATTATGCACTACTTTTTAATCATCAGAAGTACAGAATGCTGACACAGAGAAAAAGCTATCAATAGTTCTTTGTGCTTCATTGCAAAATTCTTAGTTGTTCTCAAGCGACCTTGGAAGAAATGAGTGACTGCTGACAAAAGGGAAAATACATGCAAGATCGCTGGATCACTGTACAATGAACAGATAAAACAATGTGGCCATATACTCACATTCATAATGGGAGATTAAAACAAGTTTCCAATGATCATATGTATTAATTACTCCCAAATATCATATGACTCCATCAATTTAAAACTTCACAAGTACTGTATATGCTGAATACTTTGCGAGGTTTTTATTTCTGCAAATTTGCAAATCAGGTGCTATTTGCTAATCTAAAGACATGTGAAAACATCAATTTGACATGCATGTATACATCTCTCTGTTCCGTACAATACTCCACGATCGCGAATTCAACCATACGCAAAATTGTCTGGAAGTCCCAAAATTTAGACTCTCTAAATATATGGCTTATACAGTACATGGAACATGTATTTGTCACAGGTTTCAGGCATTTAACACTTATGAGGGTGTGTACCTTTGCTACTTGAGGGTCTCTCTCTGTTGCCATGGGAACTGTCATCTGAAT